>NW_023651390.1:0-31716 GCF_015228065.2 Penaeus monodon
GTGTTGTGTTGTGTGGGGGACGTGTGTGTGGTGTGGTGTTGTGTGGTTTGGACTGTGGGTGTGTGTGTTTGGGGGCGTGTGTGTGTGGGTTTGTGTTTGTGTGTGGTGTGTGTGTGTGTGCGTTTTGTGTGTTGTGTGTGCGCGCACGTGCGCTCGCGTGCATGGCGTTCACGACAATGGGTCCTGGGGATTGGTGAGTTGCTGACTCCCTTGGCTGGCAATATTGCGTCCATGATTTCACCCCAACTAGTTTTAAAATCCAGTCCCCCTTTTAAAAAAAAAAAAAATGCTAGAAAATATTAATATAAATTAAAATAAGATGCTAAAATGAAATGTCCCAAATTTTTTTAAAATCTATACTTTCTAAATAACAGTACTGATATGCTTGAACCTTCTCTCAGCTGAAATCATTGTTTAGCGATTTATTTTTCCCCCCGTCTAATTGAGTGATGTTTTCTATTTATGTTACTATTATTTTTCTTTTTTTATTTTGCGCCGGGGAAAACCCTTTTTTGGCCCCGCCCATGTTACTCCCCCCTGAGGAGGGGGGCGGGGAAGTCATATTATAAATCAAAAAATTTTACTTGACTGTATTAAAGTAAATTGGTTCAAATAACCATATTGCTGTACAGGAGAATAAAAGAAAAGTAAGACATGGCAATGGCTGATAACAATTCTTCGGGAACCTCTCGATTAAAAGCCTATTGGCCAACAGTATTATTAAAATACTTTCACTAAATATGAAATTAGCGTAACCTATTTTTATAGTTGTGAATGAATATTAAATAAATATATTCAAAATGTTAAATATGATGGGGAAATCATGGCGACGAGTTTTCGTTTTATAAGAAATTCATTGCCCAAAAAGGGAGGTTGTTAATTGATTGATTGTTTATTTAAAATTATCTGCCGCGTCAACAGCAAAATTTCATTACGGCGAATACCTTTTAAATAAGTTTAAACTTTAAAAATCTACAATAGATATCTTACGATAAAATAATAATTAAAATCAAAGCAAAAATATTATGCACTAAGTGTATAAAATTATTGCATATTTAATATTGGGAGACAAGTACATACGTTTTTGGGCTGGAATGTTGCCATCTTTCCACTCATGGGGAAAACCTTTAATGGCTTTTTGGCATCTCTCCAAAGTGCTTCCTTTTAGCCTCATTGGCCCATGAGTCACCTTGTGTCCCGATTCTTATATTCCCAAAGGTCTCTCTAATCTCTCGCATTTTTATTTCTGAGGCCACCCCTCTTTGTTTTTTCCCTTTATCGCGAAGAAAAACTGCTATGCTAGGTCTGGGGTTGGTGTGTGGGGGGGAAACGAGCATCACAGTTCTGAGCGCACTGCTTTGGCCTTCCATAGCTCGCTCATTCCCACTGATCCCAAACATGTGCTGGTGTATATTGGTTTTAAAATTTTTACTTTAATTCCCCCTCGAATTGGGTCTTACGCTGCCCCCAACCTGGTTAAAAACGTCGGAACAATAAGGTACCAAAAGAAAAAGAGGTAGGGGGGGTAAATTGGTAAAAAGGAAAGAAAAGCATGTGAAAAAGAGGAAAATGACCCAATCAACAAGAGTTTAGTCGGGTGTTTAAAATCCGGGGGGAGTGCGTGCCCAGCTTAAAGGGGCTGTAGAAGGGGGCCAATTGCTTGCCACAGGTCCCCAAGTAGGTATCTTTTTGTCTTTTTAAAAAGGGGTTTAAGTAAAAAGAGGAATTTCCTCACGGATCTTAAAATATACATTTATTAAAACTTTAAAAAAACCCCCGCTCTTTTCCCGGGCTAATATAGCAGACCCCCCAAGGATTTTTTAGTGGGCAGTAACTACCCCGGAACAAAACAAATTAAGGTCCTCCCCCTAATGGCGTGGCGGTTCTGCCGAAGAAAAAAGTTTTCTTCGGAATCTCGGGGTTACAAACCCCCCCCCCCTAAAAAAAATGTTTTTAAACCTTTTTAAAATTTTAACCGTTTTAAAAAAAAGTATTAAATCTTCCCCCCTTTAAAAGGTGCATATAAAAACTATATAAAAAAAAAGGCTAGGGTTTCCTTTTTAAAATCAAGGATAAGAACCGAAAAAAAATAATAAAACCAATAAAAATTAAACAAAAAAAAGTACAAGAAGGAAGAGGCCGCCCCGTGGTTTGCGGGGTTGGGTCCCCCTTCTTTCGGGGGAGACACAGGTATTCCCACGTTTCGGCGCTATTTGGCTAGGTAGGGGTCACTACACTGGCCCCACCAGAGTTATCTTTATACGGTTGACTCAGTACAAGCCATCTTAAACCTCCCTCATTACTGGTGAAAATGTTTTTTTAAGCTCTTGATTCTTGAAGGCATACGAGAATCCAATGTATCCCAATAAAATGGTTCGTAAGATCCTAGTCATCTAATTTGCTGCAAGGAGGCATGTAACTCTGCAGTGAAATGAGGATGCTAGGAAAGACTCCCAGATGGGGACTTCCTTCTGCTCACTGCTGCAAACCCACACCATTTTCATATTTCAAACCTCTGTATATTTGCTCTATCCCTGGTATTTAAAAATGTGCTAAAGAATCTCTCTGACTTCAGCTTCGGATCTCTCCCCTTTCCCAATTCCGACAATCCGCTCGCTTGATTAGTCCAAGGGGGAAATTGGGGTTTTCCAAACTGCCAGAACCCTATTTATTTTTTTTTTTAAAACGGTGGGTTTCATGTTTGAGCCCCCGTGGTCCGATGATCTTAATTGTAGTTTTCCATTTGGATGATCTTGGAGTGAGTACGGGGTGGGGTCCCCATTCCTTTCCACGGAGAGTACCGGTGTTACCGTTTAGGAAATCATTCTTAAATCAAGATCATCCACAAGACCCCTCATTCTCCTACCATGGATCGCTATCCTCAAGGTTTGAAACCAATCGGATGTAGCCCTCATATGTAAATCAGGTTCATGTAGTCCCGGGGGGGAAATAAAGAGGGGGGCTCTCCACTCTCAGCCTACAGGGAGTCCAAACATCCGGAGAACGTGGGATTTGCAGATGAATAAGCCTCACATCATAGTCAAGCTTACTAAAATAAGGCACGGTAAACCCGAAGAAGCGTTTTTGGGGGTCTGCACCCCAAAAAAAGTGAAAAAACCCCGCAAATACTAAGCTTTTTGCAACCTTCATTTTAAAACTGTTTGATTGAGGCACCCTGTAAGTCTTGAGTCAAAAATTGACCCAAGTACTTCACCTCTTGGCCAAATTGCAGGGGTTTGCTCCAAATAGAGGGAAGGATGGAATTTTCCTCGTTTGGAAAATGATACCATGGCCCTTTTGCTTGGAGAAATTTGAACCCTGAATTTTTGCCCACTGTCCACCTGATTTACTGCGCCTGATGTGTTTTTGAAAATCCTGAAATTTCCCCTGAGCATACAGTGAAAAGTCATCCACATACTGATTCATGAGACGAATTTTTGGAAAAACTTTAAAAGTCATTTATGATTGGCAAACAGGGTTATACTTAAGACACTCCCTTGTGGCCCCTTTAGCTGATCTTCCCCGGGGTTTGAGAAAAACTGTTTCCCCCGAGAACCCCTAAAAATTCCGGGTTGCAAGGACGCTCTGTTTGAAGTAGGTAAAGCTCCTCTTAACCAGTGTCATACACTTCAGAGTAAAAGCCATGTTTCCAATAGTATCGTAAACCTTTTTGAGGTCAAAGAAGACTGCTAACTGTATTCGCTGGGGCGAAGGTATTCTGTAAGCAGTTTCCATCCTCACAAGTACTCTGTGGGGGCGACTCAATCTTCTTAACCCTATTTTATGGGGTCCTCGTTTTCCTTTTCTAGCAGCCTGTCAACCGAAATGTCCCTTTTCTCCTCACTTGTAGTGCAGCCGGGGAGGAAAAATTGTCTGTAATTTTTTTCCAGGTTTAGGGACAGGTTGATTAAGCCTCTTTCCATGTGGGTGGCACTGTGCCCCCTTTAGACCCATTTATAGGTCCAACGGAACTTCTGGGAGCTCTCCCGTAAGTGAGATATCATTTGTATGGAATATCGTCACTTCCTGGGGCAGCTTACGCAGAGCTGCAAAGCAAATCCATCTCCTTGTGCAAAATGGTAAATTTTATAGAAGTTCTGCTGAGTCCTACTAAGAACGACACTGGGTGTCTTCCCGTTCTGCTGAAGAGTGGGGGGAATCTGGGAGTGTAAAATGCTCAAGCTAGCTCATTTTTTTTTTTTTGTGATGATTATCCCCCTACCCTTTAAAACAGGTGGTGACAGGCTCCCTAGAAGTGATGCTGACCTTGAAATATCCCAAGATAGAAATGGTGTGGCAACTGCCAAAATAACTTCCAAACATCTATGTTGAATTATGTGGGGGAAGGGAGATAGATGCATCAGTATAAAAAGGGCGTGTCAACCTTTCTCACGCCCCTTTACCTGCGTATTTTTTTTCAGGGGGATGGGCCCGGAAGGGAATATCCTGACTACCATTCGGGTACTCCTCCATAGGTCCATTATCAAAGGGCTCTAATGGGGTTGAAAATTTTAATCCTTTTTAGGGAAATGGGGCAAAATTTTTCCCCGGTCTAAACTCTTGTAGCATACCAAAATGGTTATTGACTTCAGATGTTTTATTTTTCCCTTTTGCATGAATTCCCGACGTTCCCCTTGGATTAGGGTTCAAGTTCTTTAACTACCTCTTAATAAGGTTTTGGCGCCCCGTGGTCAAAGGTTTTCCCCACACCTTTTTGGGTGTCCCCTTTTCCCGGATCTTGGGAAATTCTTTTGGGATTGTTTATCCTGGGAAATGTTTTTCCCCGGGTTCCTTTTTTACGGCTCAGGATTTCTTTGCCTGGGCAATGACGGGCTTTTAGCCTTTGCTTCAGGGGGATTCTGCTAGCGTGGAGGCCCCCGTGGATGTGGTGGGGACTGAGCTATACCGTTTAGGCCCTTAGAGCCCTCCTGATGGTCTAAAGACCCCCTTTGACTGAGGGCTTTTTAAAGGCCGGATTCCTTTCCGGGGGAAAGGGGATCCTGATCTTTGCTTCAGGGGACTCTGCCCAACAGCAGGTGCCCCTTTGGATTGGTGGGAGCTGGAGCTGTCACCGTTAGGTCTCTGGAGCAAAACTGATGGCTCCCAAAAACTTTACTTTGGGGGGGAGTCTCCTCATAACCCTTCACTCCTACTCCGTTTCTGGTGGAACATTTACCAGAGGCATTTCACAATTGGGGACTAGGTTTTTAAAAGGAAATGGCAGGTGTTTGGTGTAAGAACACCCGGGGGGCAAGGGTTGGGGGAAGGGGGAAAGGGCTAGAACCCAACAAAGGATTTCGTGGCTGTGCAAAAAAGCACACAGGTATGTCGCTTTGCCTCTGGAAAACTAAATTTTCCTTGCTCCTTATTACCAAAACTTCTTTTTTAAATTTGTAACTTTTTCATTTCTTTGATGAAGCTTTCTTCTATCTTTAAAATTTATTCTCCTCTGCACATCTCTGTCTTTGGAGGGGGCATCTCCGGATGGTTGTACTTTGTCAAATCTTGTAAAATCCCACTTAGTGTGCGGGAAACCCAGGAATCGGGAAAAATTTAACACAAACTCATACTTGCTTTTAAAACCGCACAGTCCAAGGGTTCTAAGGTTTTTTAGGGTGTGAAGGTGTTTTTCAAAAAAGTTTTTCTTAGCACAGCACCCTGCGGCAAACTGGTGTCCACCATGGAACTCTAGCTTAACGCTTCCCGTCGAAGTTTTTTGAAAGGGTAGCGTGCTGCTTCTAAAATCAAATTTTAGAAAATTGTTTACTTTATCATCATTGGTTTTCCAACAAGTTCGAGCTTGACGCTCCTTTTAAGGGGACCCATCTGCTTTTTTACTTAAATTTGGGGGCTGAAGGCATTCTCACTGTCCCCGCATGAAATTTCAATCAAATAGGAAAAAGATCCTTCCCAATAGTGTAGTGTGTCCCCAGGCACTTGGCTGCTACTGATGAAAAGACCTTGATAGGGCAATGAAGCTCAAATTACTGGTATTATCGTCCACCCGCTTGGACTACCATCATTCAGGATTAGACCAGACTCTTTTAACCCAACTTAACTACTTGCTCGCCTCTACCATCCACCTGCAGGGAACCCCATAACGTATGATGAGCATTAAATCACCTAAAATTAATTTTATTTTGTGGCAGACTATCCTGAAGAGCAAAAGAGCTCATCATAGATTATCACATTATCAGGTGGACAATAAACTGAACATATAGTGAGATACGTGCCATTAATTTTTACTTTGCATGCGATAAACTCCAAAGTAAAATCAAATGCCACTTCATTGAAAGGGAGGCTTTGGTGGATGAAACATGGCGACTCCGCCTCTATAATATGGGAAGCATGGGGCGAGGCTAATAATTTAAGGTCATTTACTTTAGATCTAAGACTCTGACAGTTCCAATGTAAAATGGTTGACACAAAGATTACATTTTATTAGGTTTGGGAAGTGCCTTGTCTGCCAGTTTTAATTTTCTCTATATGGGAGGGAGGCACCTCCTCCCCCTCGCTTCCCGGGGACCTCTTTTGGAATGGTTTGGAGACAGAAGCTTCCATGTCCTTTCCCACCTCCTGGCGAATGAGACGGCTGACAGATTGCGACTTGCTTCTCTCTCGAGAAGCCAATCGTGGGGCCGGTGAAGTCCTTGCAGGAGTCGCCCAGACGGGGAGGTGCGATCCGGGCTGTGATTGTATCAGCCTCCTTAGGATTTTATGCTGGGTTTTGATGCAGTCATTTGATTGACCATTTAGTGAATTCATATACTTTAATATTTAGTTCTGTAACGGTTTTGTTTGACTTCAGCTATTTCTTTATCTATTGCTGCAGGCTGTTTGACGGACATCACATCACAAAGGGGTGATGTTTAGTTACAGCTGCAGCATAAGAAGTATCTGGTTTGTGTGTCAAATTTTCCACTTTCCTCTTAGCTTCAGTATAACTAACTTCATGTTTTCTCATATTTGGTTAATGTCTCAGTCTCCTTCAGGATGCTGCACTCAGCAGATCATGACTGATGGGGACCTACACAGTTAGCACATTTGGAAATCTGACTGGTACATGGGCTTTAGCACATTTACGGAAAACCCAATTTATTTGAGTCTTTATCAATACATCTTATGAGGTGTGTCCAGTCCAGCGGCATGCCAGCGGCGTATGGACAGCCAAAGAAAAGCTCCTTTAGCAAGGGAACCAGATATATCAGGGGCCTCTAGAGAAAGTGAGTGCTGATCTCATTGAATTGGGGATATTTAAAGCAGCTATAGATATTGCTTGACATTATGGATCACTTAACTTACTATGTCCGATTATTCTCTTAAGACTAAGGTTTTGCAGGTTCGGTGGCTGATACATTTTAAAGAATTTATTTCAGTGTTGGTCCTCCTCACCTCATACAAACAGACGAAGGGTCTTGAGTTTAACAACCGTCTTTTTCAAAGAATGTTGCTGATTTTTGCAGGTACAGACCACTATAACTACGGCTTATCATCCTAAAGCAAACGGGATGATAGAATGGACAAAGGGTTTGTTGAAGATTTATTGCATTTCTTGCAAACACAGCACCCGGTATGTGGGAAGAGCTGATCCCTAAAGTGCGACTAGCTCTTAATAGTGCAATCCACTGGAGTGCAGGAGATCACCCTTTGTACCCGATGACTGGCTATCAGGGGCCATTTTAAAGTTGGTCTTACCAATGACCTAGTTTATAACTCGGAAGCATCCAGATCTTTCCAAAAAGGGCCCTTACATATCTCGTCAGGTACACTTGAGACAACAAAGACAGCTAGAGAGAGGTGGAAGAGAGATTATGACAGACAAACAGCAACAGCAAAGCCTCTTGAGGAAAGGCACCTTGTACTTTATAAGAATTTTGTACAAAACACGGACATGATAAGCTGTTAAACACAATGGGCGGGTCCAGCACATATTAAAAAGAAGATTGGTCCTTTAACTTTCTTGTTAAATGATGTCTCACGTCCATTTACTGAGAGACAGTGTCAAAAAATGACATCAAACCGTTTCAGGTCTTGGGTGAATTTAAATTACCCTGACCTTTACGATGAATATGGTCCAGATTATGTGAATCCACTGTTAGATGATGAGGCTGAGCCAGGAGTGATGTTTGCTTGCATCCTGCCTTGTTAGTCCTCACGTTATATGTACATATGTTTATCATTCCTTTTTATGCTTGTATTTATGTTTTTATAGTTTTAAGCACTTTTATGTTTAAGTTAATCTTAATCCTTATGATGAATTAACTACATCAGTCACCTGCCAGCCCTTTGCCAGTCTGATACTCCCTTAGTTTTACCCAACAATCTTAATAAACATGGATGAGCCAATACAGTTTTGTATTTAATATGTCATATTTGAACTCTTAAAGTAATAATGAGCCAGGCAACTCAAGGGGACTGGGAAAGGATTTTCTTTCTGCTGTCAGATTGTAGCCATGGATTACAAACCCTGACCCATGCCTGTGATGTCCTGTGGTTTGAGAGACTCGTGGTGGACCGTGAAGCCTTTAGCAGAGGACACTGATGTTTTGCATTGAGATCTGCAGGAGATGAGCTGTCAGTTTCTGAGAACATTACCCCATTAGAGGAGGAGGAGGAGGACCTGCCAGACTCTGGATGGCCCTATCACACCCATGGGATGATGCAGAGGGAGCAGGGGGGTCATCACCTGGACTTCAGGAGGACTTCTCAGCTACCTTTGGGAAGGAGGGTCCAAGACGAGCTTTTGTCACATCGTTTCAAGATGCCCTTGTGACCTGCTGGGGTGGACCCAGAAACGACCTAGCAGAGGAACAGAGCAACTAGATGAGACATCTTGGACTTTGCTCTACTGTGTGGGGGAGGGGTTGTTGTAAGCTGATGTCTCATCTTCCTACTTGCCGCTCTCGCTCCTGTGTCCGGCTGCATTAGACTTTAAACATCCCCTCCCTCCCCCCAACTATTCCTGGCGCCTGGCCGTGATGGAAAACGATTTATAGATGGTGCAGAAGGCGACGCTGCAAAAGGGCCTGCTGCAGAATTTCTGTAAGCTGGCGCCAATTTTATTTCCTTCTGTATTCAAATCGTGTATATATTTTTATGTTTCTTTTTTTTATTATAACAAATGTCATGTGTTTTTATTAAAGACCTCCGATGCAAATAAAAAATAAAATGGCAATCCCAAAATGAATAAAATAGAAACTGTAACGTCTCGAAGAACGGACGACAATTTAAGAAAAACGAGTCTTTCTGCACAGACTCTGAATAAACGAACTTGGCGCACGACCATGTTCGCATAAAAGGTCGGGTCAACGACCTTGTAAGGGGAGTTGCAGATTACCTTGGCTCAGTGATTTATGGTTGGTCCCGTTTTTTTTCAGAAAGCCAACGTTTTCAATGGAATAATAAAAAAAAAAAAAGGGAATTTTACTCTCACTGTTAGCGAAGGATCAACGAAGCTGAGGAATTACAGCAATTTTTTTATGGTATTGTTTATCTGTTTTTATTAAGATTGCTCTTTTTCGTGGAGGCTTTATTTGTGTTTTACTTTGTTATGGCTGAGAATAATGTAAAAAACGAACTGGCTTTTTTTTTATTTCATCACTTATTTTTTTTCTAGCGAGTTGATGAATTCAATTTAATGATCTTATTTATTCCACTGAACTTGTGGAACATGCTTGTTTGGTGGTATCTCTAAAAAATTTGAAATGGATACATGAAGAGAATTTTTAAAAATATTACATTCTGATAGAAAGACAGAACGAACAAAAAACTGGTCTCAGGGGGAGGGTCAAAGTCAAAGATTCTGAGGAAGCCTTATTAACGATGAAGTATGGTAATCCAAGGCCCATTGACCAGTACTCAAGTTGAAACTGGGGAATTTTGTAATTAACAGACTTTCCCAAAAAATTTTATTTCATAAGAATTTGTGGATTTACCAACTAATGTCACATCTTACCCACTTCTGCTTAATGATATACTTCTCTGAGGTAATGTGTTGATTTCCAGTCTTTAACACATAACAAGTTTTCTGTGTGGCATGTAGAATATGTGGGTTGCAATTTTAAACCATGATGTAAATTTTAGAAATCAGTCTCATCATCTTAAAAATATTTGCCCCACAAAATGACTTTACGGATAGAAAGAGGTGAAAGTCAGATGATGCAAAGGCCCGAAGAATAAGCAGGATGAGGATGGATGTCATAGCCTCATGGCAGGACTTTCATCTGGGCAATGTGAGTGTTGTGAGCAGGAGCATTTTCTTTTAGGAGGCACTTTTGCTTCAACATTCCATACTTCTCGGATTTGCTAGCCCCCTGTAATTTCTGTAGCAAATGAAGGGAGAGTAAGCTCTTATAATCCCCTCATCTCTAGCTGGTCCCAAAAGACTGTGACCATGACTTTTGCCTGCTGAGGGTGTAAACATGTGTCTTTTTGGGGATGGTGTGTCTAAGCACTTCCATTGTTTTGACCGGGCCCTAGTTTCTGGATCATAGTGATGAACCCAAGTTTCACTGTGCATAATTAGATTTCTTGGCACATGGCCATAAGAACTTTGGAACAATGAATTTGTTCCTGCTTTGGACAATTTTTGAAACAGACCTAAAAACTAATCTTGACATCTAGCTGACGAAATGGCAGTTTCACTAGATGGATGGTGTCCTCATCAGTGGCAGATGGGTTGCCCTGGGATAGGAGCCGTTTCCATACACACCTGAACTGGGATACCAGTGTTTAACATCCTCCCAATAAGTTGTTTTCCATTCATCAAATGTGTCTTGTGGTGTGCAGCCATTAAAGTAAAAAAACCCTATCACTGCTCGATACTTCACTGATTCCATTATGACACCTTAATGTACCTTCCCCACTGTAGCAGAAAACATATAAATTAAGAACTGCAAGTCAGCACGGCGAACATAGAGATAAGTATCATTATGCATGTGAAATTTCATCCTCCTAGGACATTTCTGATAGACTAATTATGCAGGGTCAGGCTTGTTTCCATGATGATGGATTTCCTTGTGAATATACTATAATTACAAGAGTTATTATGCTTCACTTCTACAGAAATTGTGGGAGGCTATCAAACCGGGGGTCACAACTCTCACATTGCCCAGATGAAGCATGGTCCCCGTGGCTATGACATCATTCCCCATCCTCCTTATTCTTCTGATCTTTTATCATCTGTTTTTCACCTCTTTCCATCCATAACGTCATTTTTTAGGGCAAACGTTTCCAAGATGATGAGATACTGATTTCTGAAGTCACTTCATGGCTTCGTGAAACCTGTGCAAGACCCACTGTAACAGAAGACATATTAAACACTGGAAATGAACATACGACCAACAGAGATGTGTATCATTATGCATGTGAAAATTTCAAACCTCCTAGGGTAAGCAGAAGTGGGCCGGGAAATCTTTAATGACGCCCTCAGGCAATAAGTGTGTGTATGTGTCTCTGTAATGAAGAGATAGACAAAAGCAGCCTTAAAGAATTTGATGTTAATTTGCAGACATTGAAAAAAAAATAATAAAAAAAAGTAAATAAATAAAACCAAAAGGCAGTTGGACAGCAAAGAAATAGGTTGTTTTGATTTATATTTGCATTTAGTGAATAGTGATATGTAAGAAAAATATAAACAATATACATGCTCATTAAACGAACATAATAAAAAAAAAAAAAATTAAATTCCTTTTTATTTATTTAAAAGTTAACCCTCTGAGGATCTGAACTTCTCTTGAAATGTCCATAAAATTACACCAAGTGTAGTCACGGAAGCCTCGGGCATTATGTATGTATCTGTCGGTGGAGAGCTCCTGACAAGGGTTTCTATGACTTTAGTTGAATAATAATCACGTTAACCCTAACTAAGCCTGCTTTACTATCATTAAAAAACAAAACGTATTTCCTTACATATGTGCACTTATACATTTATACATATCTGTGTTTCTGAGCTAGGAGGCTCATCGGTAAAAGGATACATATATACCACAAACCCAGTCATTTATTTTTATTGGAACATATTTAAAAATATATGCTTAGGAAAAAATGTAGTTGCAGTGAAGGTGTTGTTTGCTCAGGCTTAATCCTTTGAATTAGAAATTTAAAAAGTAATTTAAAAGAATGAGGTCTTGGGGGTAGGAGTTGGAATACATGATATTTAGATCTGTGTTGGAGAAAGCATGTGGGTGTTTCTAAAGTGCTCTCTGATGACAAAGAAGAGGCTATAAAAAATTACTTTTCCTTTGTGGTTTAATAGGGGGTGACGTGAGCATTGTGAGGTTGACTCCATACAAAAGACTTGGCAACTGGGACAGGTAAATAGATAAAATATAATAGAACATAAATAGTCTGCAAAGGTGTTAAAGTTGCGGAAAGCATAAGTGAACTTTATTTTAGGGGGAAGTGTTTTGTAGGAGCATTTTTGGTCGTTTCTGATTTCAGAGCTTAGCTTACACATAAATGGTACTTTAACAAAGCTATAATCCCATGTACCATTTAATACAGTGGGGTTGATTAGAGATTTTTACATTGATTTTTTGTTTTATGAAATAAATACAATGGGTACACTCTTTTACTGCCAAAGTTAAAAAAAAGAAAAAGAAAAAATCATGGAAAACAGGATCAGTTACTTCTAGTGATGATTTTATAGCCCCATATTTTGTACATGTATGCACGTGCCACACCCCACACACACAAACACACTTAAAAATATATATAATATATATATATATATATATATATATATATATATATATATTTTATATATATATATAAGTAACATATATTTAAAATTAGAGGTGGACCGGATGTCGTTTTTCAAGAAGTGCCAATGCCAGATTTTCTAACCATCAAGAGTTTGAGCCACAGAGAATTAAAATTTTCAGTTGCCAAGAAATTAATAACAATACATCATAATCATCATCAAGGGGCTAACAAAACCGACGGGGCCGCATGGCCGCATCCACCCTTCCAGCCACAGGTCCTTCATGGCGACTCTCCAGCAGGCCCTCAGCTCATCTCTAATTCCCCGCGACAGGACTCGTCAACAGCCAAGCTATGACTCCTGGGGCGTCCCACGGCCTCCCTTTCCCCCGAGGATTGTCTTGCAAAGAGACAAACTGATGGCTAGGGCTATCCACAGGGAAGCAAGCTAGGTACCCATATAGCCTGACTTGATGATCCCAGATTATGCAAGTAAAAGGTCTCATGCCAGTCTCACGATGCAGTTGTCAGTTGGACACATGGTCCTGTCAAATGTACCCCATGATCTGGCAAAGAGACTTGTTACAAAAGGCGAGACTCCAAGGCACTAGATAGCATCCAGGTCTTGCTTTTCCCTAGAGAAAAACTGGTAGTAAACAAGGCCTTGAAGACACATAGCTTAGTCCTTCTGCATAGGTACCGACATCTCCAAATTGCTCTTGTTGATCGAGTTCATGGCTCCTGTTGCCAGACTAATCCGTCTGCTGACTTCTTGGTCTGACAGCCCAGAGATATGGACTACGCTACCAAGGTAAGCAAAACTCTCTGTGACTTTAACACCCTCAAACCCCAACATGGATTGAAATAACAGGCCTCCAAACTCCTAAATCTTGGTCTTGGTCCAGGATTGGGTTGATTATTCAAAATTATCTGCCACGTCAACAGCTAAGGTCATCAGCGGCGAAAACCTTGTTAAATAGAAATATTAAAATATCTAAAACTTTAAAATCTATCAATAAATATTTTACAAATAACAATAAACAAAAAAAAAATCAAACATAAATATTATGCTTTAAGTATATAAAATATTGCATAAATATTATGCTTTAAGTATATGAAATATTGCATAAACATTATGCATAATTAAATTTCATTGAAAATATTAGCCCCTCCCTAAGGAACTAATAAGACCCTCTATGTCACAATCCTCCCCCAATATTTTTTCAGTGTATATGTGTTTGTGCAAGGACACAGTCTTGCCTCACCCTTAAGTTTTTTACAGGCCCCACCACACTTTACAGCATTTTCAGTACTGGTATATAGGTTTTTTATTAGGACAATAATCTATGTCGGAATTCACCTAGTCTCAGAATATCCCGTAGCAATTCTCAAAGCCACTGAGTCAAACGCCTTCTTGAGGTTGGTGTAGGCTGCAAAACAACCCACGGGCCAAACTACTTGAAACGCTGTATATGGTCTATTGTGAACTTGCCATGAGTGAATCCAGACTGCTCCGGTCTCAGTGCCTTATTAGGTGGCCGTGGATCCATTTTTAGAAGAATGTGGGTATGCTGAGCAGTGTATGCCATGCAGTTGCTACAGTCCCAACAATCCCTTTTCCCTTTCCAAGAGGGATGACAACACCCCTCAGCAGGTTAGGGGGAATGGTCCCAGACTGCCAGAGGGCAGTCAGTACTGCAATGTAAGCCCCGTACCATAGGTTCACCCCCAGTTTTTAGAGGTTCAGCAGGGATATACATATGCCGCAGCTTTCCCACACTTCAGCTTGAAATCATCATCCTCGCTGAGGAGTGGGTCTGGCACAGGTATTGTGATACCATTTGTATCCAAGCAAACTGTTGGAGGGTCTACTTGGTACAACTGCTCAAAATACTCAGCCCAACGTTCATGAACCCCAACATGATCTTAGATGATTTGTCCATCCAATGAGCTGACTGCAGTCATCTGTGAGGAGGCTTGGAGTTCAGCTTTCTCAGGGTTTGGGTAGGCAGGGTGAAAGTAATTTTCCAAGAAATGGCCTTCAACCTCCTCAGCACCATTCCTGATGGACTGTTCCTTGTCTGTTCTCAGCAGTGTTCGGGGCCCTTCGTATCAAAGAACGATACAAGACCTGACTGCCATGCAACACGCTTTACTGGCCTCCAATGTCTCCAGGGAGATGAAATTCTGCCATTTCCTCGGGCATACGCCAATGGCTCTTGCACTGCTTCGAGTGTTTCATGCTTGAAGAACACCCACAAAGCAACTGGGTCTGACAGGTTTTCAAGTTCTGTGGATCGATCAAAGACTGCCATGATGATCCCATGGGCATAATTCCTCTCCCTCATTCTGTCCAAGGGAAACACCCTAGAGTGGCCACTGGGGGGAACGAGGGAGTTTTGAAGTGGACCCGTAAGACAGCCACTACCCGTTTCCCCAGAACTCGGCACTTTGGAAAACTCTACAGTTCTGGAAGATCCTCCATCGCGTGCTAACAAGAATGGGTCGATCTCCTTGGCCACTGTACCCTATAACATGTCCAGCGATGCGGGTTGGAGCACTGATTACCAGGTTTACCTCAACTACCGAGGGTTGAAGTCGGCTGGATATGGCTATGGGTAATCCCAGGAGGTGATGACCATTGCTGCAGCATGACAATAGTAGGTGTAACCCACCCATACTAATCGTGCCGTTTGTCAGGTCTTCTCACCTCCAAGAGGGCAGCCACCTCAACTCTCAATCAGACCAATTCCCTCGTAGCAGAGGTAACACTCATTCTGCCACAAGGACCGGATGTTTCCAAATGCCTACCTGGATAACTCACCTGAGGTTAAGTCTCAGGTCGTCGCTCTAGGTGTATGCCCCCTGCCACCCCCACTGAGACTGCCCCAAATAAAGGGGGTCCCATAGGGGGCCCCCCACAGCCTCTGACCCCCACTTTCCCCCAAAATCCCAGGGTGGGTTGGCGCCTGCTGGGGCCAGGCAGGAAAGAAACTCTCTTCCCATCCTTCGCCCAAGGGGACCCACAGCCCACCTCGCTTGCGGGGTGGGAGGGCAAAAACCCTCCCCCCATCATATCCTTTATTTTTAGACTTCCGGGGTTAGTTATCGGGGGAAAGGAGGCGGGAAAAAGCCCCCTCTCTATCTCTGCCTCCGAGAAAAGGGGATGGTACAGTGCCTACCCATTCAAGATATTTACAGGGGGATGCTGGTGCGGATTTTAAAACTGACGGGGATAACCACGGGGTAATGCGGAATCGAACACCCCATCCACCTCTAATATTTACTATATGTATATAGAAACCATACATATTTTACACCTATATGTGTGTGTGTATATTGTGGGGTGTGTGTGTGTGTGTGAGTATAATAAAATTATTACATAAAATTTAAAATTTTTAATATATATTATAATATATATACATATTATATATATAATTATATTATATATATATATTATATGTATATATATATATATTATTATATATATATATATAAAATTTAATGTATAATTATTTAATTTTTATATATTATATATATTATTATTATATTTTATATATACTCACACACACAACCACACACAAAATATACACCACACATATATGTGTTAAATTGTTGTTTTTTTCTATATATATTTATAATTTAGAGGTGGATCGGGTTTTCGATTCCCATCTAACCGGGGTTTATCGCGTCATTTTAAAAAATCCCACCAGCATCCACCTGTAAATATCTTAAATGGATGGCACTGTACCTATCTCTCTATCTCGGAGGCAGAGAAGAGAGGGGGCTTTGCCAGCCTCCTTTCCCCCAGATAACTAAGGGGCAACGTCAAAATAATGGATTTTATGGGGGGGGGGTTTTTTTGTCCCTCCCACCCAGAAGGAGGTGGGCTGTGGGTCCCTTTGGGGGCGAAGGGGGGAAATGAGAGTTTCTTGTCCTCCCGCGCCCCGCGGGGCCCCAACCCACCATGAGGATTGTGGGCAAAGCTGGGGTCAGCAGGCTGGGGGGGCCCCTACCCTGCTGCCCCCTTTTTATTTGGGGCAGTCTCAGTGGGGGGGGCAGAGGTGGCAAAACCCTGAGCGACGACCTGAGACTTAACCTCGGGTGAGTTTATCCAGTAGGCACTTGGAACATCCGGCCCTTTGGGGGCGAATGAGTTTACCTCTGCTAAACGGGAATTGGGTTTATTGAAATTTTAGGTGGCTGCCCCCTTGGAGGTGAAAGACCCGACAACGGCACATTAGTATGGGTGGGTACACTACTTTGCTGCTGCGCAATGGTCATCACCTCCTGGGGGTAACCTAGCCTCCCAGTCGACTTCAAAACCCCCGTAGTTGAGGTAACACCGGTACAGGCTCCAAACCCCCATCGCTGGACATGTTTTTAGGGTACGTGGCCCAAAGGGGATCGACCACTTCTTGTTACACGCATGGAGGATCCCGAACGTAGAGTTTTTTTCCCGAGTGCCAGTTCTGTGGCCGGTATGGCTGTCTTTCGGGTCCACTTCAAAACTCCCTGTCCCTCCCTGGCCCTCTAGGGTGTTTCCTTTTTTGGGCAGACTGAGGGGGGAGTGTGCCCATGGGTTTCCCCCTGGCGTCTCGATCGATTCACGGACTTTATAAACCCGACAGACCCAGTTGCTCCTGGGTGTTCTTCAAGCTGAAACCTCGAACATGCAAGATCCTTGGGGTATGCCCGGGAAAGGGAGAATTTCATTCCCTGAGACATTGGAGGCCCTAAAGCGTGTTTTCATGGCATCAGGGCTTGTATCGTTCTTTGATACGAAGGGGTCGAACCCCTGAGAACAGACAAGAAATCCATCAGGGAAAGGTGCGAGGAGGTTGAAGGCCCTTTCTTGGAAAATTACTTTCACCCTGCCTACCAAACCCGAGAAAACTGAAATCCAAACCCTCCTCACGATGACTGCAGTCCTCTTGGATGGACAAATCATCTAAGACGTTGGGGTTCATGAAATTGGGGATATTTTGAGCTTTGTACCAGTAGCCCCCCAACAGTTACTTGGATCAAATGGTATCCCAAAACCTTGCCAACCCACCCTCCGGGTGAGATTTCTAAGCTAAGTGTGGGAAAACGCAGGCTATGTGATATCCCTGCTGAACCTTAAAAACTGGGGGGAACCTATGGGACGGGGCTTACATGCAGTACTGACTGCCCTCTGGCTCTGGGACCATTCCCCCCAACCTGCTGAGGGTTTTCATCCCCTCTGGAAAGGGAAGGGGTTGTTGGGGCTGTGCAATGCCATGGCATTACACTGCTCAGCATCCCACTTTCTTCTGAAAGGGACCACGGCCACCTAATAAGGGCACTAGAGAGGGGAGCGTCTGGATTCACTCATGGAAATTTTACAAAGCCCATATACTAGCGTTTTCAAGTATTTTGGGCCCTGGGTTCTTGCGCCTCCCAACCTCAAAAAGGCTTTGATCAGTGCATTGAAAATTGTTTAGGGGATATTCTGAGACTCAGGTAAATTTCCGACATGATTATTGTCCAAAAAAAAAACCTATATACCAGTACAAAAATGCTGTAAAGTGTGGTGGGGGCCTGTCAAACTTAGGGGGGGCAAACTGTGTCCTTCCCAAAAACACATATAACTGAAAAATTATTGGGGGGGGATTGTGACATAGAGGGTCTTATTATTTCCCCCCCTTAGGGAGACTAATTTTTTAAATAAAATTTTAATTATGCATAATGTTTATGCAATTTTCATATACTTAAGCTAATATTTACAATTTTTATTACTTAGCAAAATATTTTGCTTTGTTTTTTTTATTTGTTTTATTGTTATTTGAAAAATATTTATTGTATTTTTTTTAAATTTTTTAGATATTTAATATTTCTATTTAAAAAGGGTATTCCCCCGCTAATACCTTTAGCTGTTGACGTGGCAGATAATTTTGAATAATCATAAATCTGGACCAAGCCAAGTTTGGGAGTTTTGGAGGCCTGTTAGTCAACCCCTGTTTTGAGGTGAGGGTGTTAAAGTCACAGAGAGCTTTGCTTCCCTTTTGGTAGCTATCCCTACTCTGGGGTGTCAGACCAAGAATTTAGCAGACGGATTAGTCTTTCACAGGACCATGACTCGATCAAAAAGAGCATTTGGAGTGTCGGTACCTATGAGAAGGGCTAACTTGTGTCTTAAGGCCCTTGATACTACCCGTTTTTTTTCTATGGAACAAGACCCCGGTGCTATCTAGTGCCTTGGAGTCTCGCCTTTTTTAACAATCTCTTTGCCAGATCAGGGGTACAGTTACAGGACCATGGTCCACTGAAAACTGCATCGTGAACGGGATGGACCTGTTTTTCTTGCCTAACTGGGATCATCAAATCAGGCTATATGAGGACCTAGCTCGCTTCCCCGTGGGTGACCCTTTCCTATCAGTTTGTCTCTTTGCAAGCAATCCTCGGTGAAAGGCCCTGGGACGACCCGGGGTCATGCTTGGGGTGTTTACGAGTCCTGTCCCCGAGGAATTAGAGGAATGGCTTTTGGGGGAAAAAGGGCCCGCTGGGGAAATCCCATGAAAGGGCCCTGGGCTGGAAGGGTGATGCGGCCATGCGGCCCCGTCGGTGTTACCCCCATGAGGGTTATGATGTTTTTATTAATTTTTTGGACTGAAAATTTTTTTTCTCTGTGGCTCAAAATCTTATGGTTAGAAATATCTGCATTGGCACTTCTTGAAAAACGACATCCGGTCCACCTCTAATATATATATATGTATATATATAATATATAATTAATATATTATATATAAAAATATATATATTATTTATTATATTAATTTTTAAGTGTGTTTGTGTGTGTGTGTGTGTGCACGTGCATACATGTACAAAATATGTGCTATAAACTCATCACTAGAAGTAACTGATCCTGTTTTCATGATTTTTTCTTTTTCTTTTTTTTAACTTTGGCCCAGTAAAGAGTGTACCCATTGTTTTTATTTCATAAAAAAAAAATAAATGTAAAAATCTCTAATCAACCTCTGTATTAAATGGTACATGGGATTATAGTTTTTGTTAAAGTACCATTTATGTGTAAGCTAAGCTCTGAAATCAGAAAACGACCAAAAATGCTCCTACAAAACACTTCCCCCTAAAATAAAGTTCACTTATGCTTTCCGCAACTTTAACACCTTTGCAGACTATTTATGTTCTATTATAGTTTAAACTATTTACCTGTCCAGTTGCCAAGTCATTTTTATGGAGTCCAACCTCACAAAGCTCACGTCACCGCATATTAAACCACAAAGACAAGTAATTTCTTTATACCTCTTCTTTGTCATCAGAGAGCCTTTTGAAAACACCCCCATGCTTTCTCCACCAGATCTAAATATCATGTATTCCAACTCCTCCCACCAAGACCTCTCTTTTAAATTACTTTTTAAATTCTAATTCAAAGGATTAAGCCTGAGCAAACAACACCTTTACTGCACTACATTTTTTTCACTAAGCATATATTCTTAATATGTTCCAATAATAAATAAATGACTGGGTTTGTGGTATATATGTATCCTTTTTTCCGATGAGCCCCCTACTCGAAAAACAGATATGTATAAATGTATAAGTGCACATATTGTAGGAATACGTATGTTATTTAATGATAGTAAAGCAGGCTTAGTTAGGGTTAACGTGATTATTTATTTCAACTAAAGTCATAGAATCCCCTTGTCAGAGAGCTCTCCACCGACAGATACATACATAATGCCCGAGGCTTCCGTGACTACACTTGGTGTATTCATGGACATTTCAAGAGATAGTTCAGATCCTCAGAGGGTTAACTTTTAAAATAAAAAAAAAGGACATTTAACTTTTTTTTTTTTTTTTATTATGTTCTTGTTTTAATGAGCATGTATATTGTTTTTTTTTTTTCTTACATATCACTATTCACTAAATGCAAATATAAATCAAACAACCTATTTCTTTGCTGTCCAACTGCCTTTGGTTTTATTTTTTTACTTTTTATTATTATTTTTTTTTCAATGTCTGCAAATTAACATCAAATTCTTTAAAGGCTGCTTTTGTCTATCTCTTCATTACAGAGACACATACACCACTTATATGCCTGAGGGGCGCTCATTAAAGATTTCCCGGCCCACTTCTGCTTACCCTAGGGGGTTGAAATTTCACATGCATAAAGATACACATCTCTGTTTGGGGCGTTTTGTTTTATTTCCAGTGTTTTAATATGTCTTCTGTTACAGTGGGTCTTGCACAGGTTTCACTTTGAAGCCTGAAGTGACTTCAGAAATCAGTATCTCATCATCTTGGAAACGTTTTTCCCTAAAAAATGACGTTATGGATGGAAAGAGGTGAAAAAAAGATGATACAAGATCGAAGAATAAGGAGGATGAGGGGAAAGATGTCATAGCCACAGGACCATGCTTCCATCTGGGCAATGTGAGAGTTGTGAGCCCCCTTTTGATAGCCTCCCCAATTTCTGTAGAAGTGAAGCATAATAAGCTCTTGTAATTATAGTATGATTCACAAGGAAATCCATCATCATGGAAACAAGCCTGATCCTGCATAATTAGTCCCATCAGAAATGTCCTAGGAGGATGAAATTTCACATCATAATGATACTTATCTCTATAGTTCGCGTGCTGACTTGCAGTTTCTTAACTTATATGTTTTCTGCTACAGTGGGGAAGGTACATTAAGGTGTCATAATGGAATCAGTGAAGTATCGAGCAGTGATCAGGTTTTTTTTACTTTAATGGTTTCCCACACCAAAAGACACATTTGATGAATGAAAACAACTTATTGGGAGGATGTTAAACACTGGTATCCCATTTTTCAGGTGTGTATGGAAACGGCTCCTATCCCGGGCAACCCCAGTCTGCCCTGAGGGAGGACCCCATCCATCTAGTGGAAACTGCCTTTTTCGTCAGCTAGATGTCAAGATTAGTGTTAGGTCTGTGCAAAAGTTGTCCAGAAGCAGGAACAAATTCATTGTTCCAAAGTTCTTATGGCCATGTGCCAAGAATCAATTAGCACAGTGAAACTTGGGTCCATCACTATGACCCCAAAAACTAGGGCCCAGCCCAAACAATGGAAGTGCTTAGACACACCATCCCCCAAAAAGACACATGTTACACCCTCAGCAGGCAAAGTCATGGTCACAGTTTTTTGGGGACCACATAGAGATGATGGATTTTAAAGCTTACTCTGCTTCACTGCTACAGAAATTACAGGGGGCTAGCAAAACCGAGAAATATGGAATGTTGAGCAAAAGTGCCTCCTACAAGACAATGCTCCTGCTCACAACACTCACATTGCCCAGATGAAAGTCCTGCCATGAGGCTATGACATCCATCCTCATCCTGCTTATTCTTCTGGCCTTGCATCATCTACTTTCACCTCTTTCTATCCGTAAGTCATTTTTGTGGGGCAAATATTTTTAAGATGATGAGACTGTTTTTCTGAAATTACATCATGGTTTCAAATGCAACCCACATATTCTACATGCCACACAAAAAACTTGTTATGTGTTAAAGACTGGAAATCAACACATTACCTCAGAGAAGTATATCTTTTAAGCAGAAGGGGGGTAAGATGACATTAGTTGGTAAATCCCAAATTCTTATGAAAAAATTTCTTGAAAGTCTGTAATTACAAAATTCCCCAGTTTTCAATTTGAGTACTGGTAAATGGGCCTTGGATTACCATACTTCATCGTTAAAAAGGCTTCCTCAGAATCTTTGATTTTGACCCTCCTCCTGAGACCACTTTTGTTCGTTCTGTCTTTCTATCGAATGTAATATTGTTAAAATTCTCTTCATGTATCCATTCAATTATTTAGAGATACCACCAAACAAGCATGTTCCACAGTTCAGTGGAATATAAAAGATCATTAAATTGAATTCATCAACTCGCTAGTAAAAAATAAGTGTTTGAAATAAAAATAAAAGCCAGTTCGTTATTACTATTATTCTCAAGCCATAACAAAGTAAACACAAATAAAGCCTCCACGAAAAAGAGCAATCTTAATAAAAACAGATAAAAAATACCATAAAAATTACTGGAATTCCTCAGCTTCGTTGATCCTTCGCTAACAGTGAGAGTAAAATTCCTTTTTTTTTTTATTATTCCATTAAAACGTTGGCTTTCCTGAAAAAAGACCCCCCATAAATCACTGAGCCAAGGTAATCTGCAACCCCCTTACAAGGCCCGTTGACCCGACCTTTTATGCGAACATGGTCGTGCGCCAATTTTCGTTTATTCAGAGTCTGTGCAGAAAAGACTCGTTGTTTTCTTAAAATTGTCGTCCGTTCTTCGAGACGTTACAGTTTCTATTTTATTCATTTTGGGATTGCTCATTTTAATTTGTTATTTGCATCGGAGGTCTTTAATAAAAACACATGACATTTGTTATAATAATAAAAAAACATAAAATATATACACGATTTTGAATACAGAAGGAAAAAAAATTTTGGCGCCAGCTTACAGAAATTCGGGCAGGCAGGCCCCTTTGCAGCGTCGCCTTCTGCACCATCTAAAAATGGGTTTTCCATCACGCCAGGCGCCAGGAATAGTTGGGGGGAGGGAGGGATGTTATAAAGTCTAATGCAGCCTGACACAGGAGCGAGAGCGGCAAGTAGGAAGATGAGACATCAGCTTACAACAACCCCTCCCCCCACAGTAGAGCAAAGTCCAAGATGTCTCATCTAGTTGCTCTGTTCCTCTGCTAGGTCGTTTCTGGGCCCACTCAGCAGGTCACAAGGGCATCTTGAAACGATGTGACGAAGCTCGTCTTGACCCTCCTTCCCAAAGGTAGCTGAGAGTCCCCCCTGATAGTCCAGGGTGATGACCTCCTGCTCCCTCTGCATCATCCCATGGGTGTGATAGGGCCCCATCCAGAGTCTGGCAGGTCCTCCTCCTCCTCCTCTAATGGGGTATGTTCTCAGAAACTGACAGCTCATCTCCTGCAGATCTCAATGCAAAACATCAGTGTCCTCTGCTAAAGGCTTCACGGTCCCCCACGAGTCTCTAAAACCCCAGGACATCACAGGCATGGGTCAGGGTGTAATCCATGGCTACAATCTGACAGCAGAAAGAAAATCCCTTCCAGTCCCCTTGAGTTGCCCTGGCTCATTTTTACTTTAAGAGTTCAAATATGACATATTAATCAAAACTGTATTGCTCATCCATGTTTATTAAGATTGTTGGGTAAAACTAAGGGGTATCAGACTGGCAAAGACTGGCAGGTGACTGATGTAGTTAATTCATCATAAGGATTTAAATTTTAAATTAAACATAAAAGTGCTTAAAACTATAAAAACTAAATACAAGCATAAAAAGGGAATGATAAACATATGTACATATAATCGCTGAGGACTAACAAAGGCAGGATGCAAGCACATCACTCCTGGGTCAGCCTCATCATCTAACAGTGGATTCACATAATCTGGACCCTTTCATCGTAAAGGTCAGGGTAATTAACTTCACCCAAGACCTGAAACGGTTTTGATGTCATTTATTGACACTGTCTCTCAGTAAATGACGTGAGACATCATTTAACAAGAAAGTTAAAGGACCAATCTTCTTTTTAATATGTGCTGGACCTGCCCATTGTGTTGAACAGCTTATCATGTCCGTGTTTTTGTACAAAGTTCTTATAAAGTACAAGTGCCTTTCCTCAAGAGGCTTTGCTGTTGCTGTTTTGTCTGTCATAATCTCTCTTCCACCTCTCTCTAGCTGTCCTTTGTTGTCTCAAGTGCTACCTGACGAGATATGTTAAGGGCTTTATGGAAAGATCTGGATGCTTCCGAGTTATAAACTAGGTCATTGGTAAGACCAACTTTAAATGGCCATGATAGCCAGTCATCGGGTACAAAGGGTGATCTCCTGCACTCCAGTGGATTGCACTATTAAGAGCTAGTCGCACTTGAGGATCAGCTCTTCCCACATACCGGGTGCTGTGTTTGCAAGAAATGCAAAAGAATCTTCAACAACCCTGTTTGTCCATTCTATCATCCCGTTTGCTTGAGGATGATAAGCCGTAGTTTATAGTGGTCTGTACCTGCAAAAATCAGCACATTTTTTGAACAGACGGTTGTTAAACTCAGACCCTTCGTCTGTTTGTATGAGGGGAGGAGGACCCCAAAAACTGAAATAATTCTTTAAACAGGTATCAGCCACCGAACCCGCAACCTTATTTTTAAGAGGAATAATCTGGACATGTAAGTTAAGTGATCCATAATTGGGCAAGCAATATCTATAGCCTGCTTGAAATATCCCCAATTCATGAGATCAGCACTCACTTTCTCTAGAGGCACTGATATATCTGGTTCCCTTGCTAAAGGAGCTTTTCTTTGGCTGTCCCCTACGCCGCTGGCATGCCGCTGGCTGGACACCCTCATTAAGATGTATTGATAAAGACTCAAATAAATTTTTTTTGCCGTAAATGTGCTAAAGCCCATGTACCGCCCAGATTTCCAAATGTGCTAACTGTGTAGGCCCCCATCAGTCATGATCTGCTAGTGCAGCATCCTGAAGGAGACTGAGACATTAACATATATGAAAAAACCTGAAGTTAGTTATACTGAAGCTAAGGGGAAAAAGTGGAAAATTTGACACACAAACCAGATACTTCTTATGCTGCAGCTGTAACTAACATCACCCCTTTGTGCATGTGATGCCCCGTCAACAGCCTGCAGCTAATAGATAAAGAAATAGCTGAAGTCAAAAAAACCCGTTACAGAACTAAATTTTAAAAGTATATGAATTCACTAAATTGGTCAATCAAATGACGGGCATCAACCCAGCCATAAACATCCTAAGGAGGCTGATACAATCACAGCCCGGATCGCACCTCCCCGTCTGGGCGACTCCTGCAAGGACTTCACCGGGCTCACGATTGGCTTCTCGAGAGAAAAGCAGTCGAAATCTGTCAGCCGTCTCATTCGCCAGGAGGTGCAGGACATGGAAGCTTCTGTCTCCAAACCATTCCAAAAGAGGTCCCCGGGAAGCGAGGAGAGGAGGTGCCTCCCTCCCATAAAAGAAATTAAAACTGGCAGAAAAGGCATTTCCCAAAACCTAATAAAATGTAATCTTTGTGTCAACCATTATACATTGGAACTGTCAGAGTCTTAGATCTAAAGTAAATGACCTTAAATTATTAGCCTCGCCCTATGCTTCCGATATTATAGAGGCGGAGTCGCCATGTACATCCACCAAGCCTCCCTTTCAATGAAGTGGCATTTGATTTTTCTTTGGAGTTTATCGCATGCAAAGTAAAAATTAATGGCACGTATCTCACTATATGTTCAGTTTATTGTCCACCTGATAATGGGATAATCTATGATGAGCTCTTTGCTCTTCAGGATAGTCCCGCCACAAAAAAAACTTAATTTTAGGTGATTTTAATGCTCATCATACGTTATGGGGTTCCCTGCAGGTGGATGGTAGAGGCAGCAAGTAGTTAAGTTGATTAATAGTCTGGTCTAATCCTGAATGATGGTAGTCCAAAGCGGGTGGACGATAATACCAGTAATTTGAGCTTCATTGACCTATCACAGGTCTCTTCATCAGTAGCAGCCAGTGCCTGTGGCACACCACTGACGACTCATTGGGAAGTGATCATTTTCCTATTTTGATTGGAATATTCATGCGAGACAGTGAGAATGCCCTTTAGCACCCCAAAATTTTAATGTAAAAAGAGCAGACTGGGTCGCCTTCACAAGGAGCGTCAAGCTCGAACTTGTTGGAAAACCAAAGATAAAGTAAACAATATTCTGAATTTGATTTTAGAAGCACACTGCTATCCTTTCCTAAAACTTCGACAGATAGCTTAACTAGAGTTCCATGGTGGACACCAGTTTGCCGCAGGGTGCTGTCTACGCAAAACTTTTGAAAAAAACACCTTCACTACCCAAAGAACCTTGACATCCTTGATGTGCGGGTTTTTAAAAAGTCAATATGATTTGTTTTTAAAATTTTTCCATTCCTGGGCTTCCGTCATACAAGGGGTCTTACAAATCTTGAAAAAGTCAACCATCTCGGAGATGCCCCCCCAAAAGACAGAGATGGGCAGAGAGAACTAAATTTTAAAAGTATATAAATAAAGCTTCATCAAAGAAAATGTAAAAGTTAAAAATTTTTGAAAAAGAAGTTTTGGGAATAGGAGCAAGGAAAAGTTATTTTTCCAAGGCAAAGCGACTACCTGTTGCTGTTTGCCGCCACTTAAACCCTTTGCTTGGGTTTCTAGCCCATCCTCCTTCCCCCCAACCCTTGCCCTCCGGTGCTTCTTACCCAAACACTCTGCCACTTCCTTTAAACCTCAGCCCCCAATTGCTAAAAACTGCCTCTGGTAAATTTTTCCCCACCAGAAACGGAGTGGGAGTAAAAGGGTCTATTGAGAGACTCCCCCCAAAAGTAAAGTTTTTGGGCCATCAGTTATTTCCGGACCTCAACGGTGAAGCTCCGCTGCCCCACATCCACAGGGGCACTCGCTGTTAGGCAAGTGCCCTAAGCAAAGACTCGGGTACCCCTTTTGCCCGAAAAGGAATCCTGAGCCTGTTCAAAGACCATGTCAAGTGGGGTCTTTAGAGCCTCGGCAGGGCCTAAGGGCCCAACGGTGATAGCTCCCTGCCACCACATCCCCAGGGGCCTCCACTCTAGGCAAATGCCCTGAAGCAAGGCTCAACCCCGTCTTTGCCCAGGAAAGAAACCTGAGCCTTCAAAAGGAACCCTTTGGGGAAAACTTTTTCCACGGAAAAACAACTCCTCAAAAAAATCTCCCAAGATCCTGGAAAGGGACGCCAAAAGGTTTTGGGCAAACCTTGACCACAGGTGCTCCCAAACACCTTATTAAGAGGTAGTTAAAAAACTTGAAACCCTAATCCAATGGAACTGTCAGGGAATTCATGCAAAATGGGAAGAACTAAAACTCGATACTTCATAAAATCCATTTTTGTGTATTTCCCAAGAGATTATGCCCAGGGAAAATTGTCCCATTTCCCTAAAAGGGACCCAAATTCAACCCCATTATGAGCCCCCTTTGATAATGGACCTCAGGGAGGAGTAGCAGTAATGTATGTCAGGATTTCCCCCTTCCAGGCCATCCACCTGCAAAAAATACTGCGGGTAAAGGGCCCTGTGAAAAAGGCTTGACACGACCTTATATGAGCTCTATCTCCCTTTCCCCTCCACATAATCTCAAATAGATAAATTTGGAAGTCTACTTTGGAGTTGCCCACCCTTTTTTCTACTCTTGGGAATTTAAATGGTCACATCACTTCTGGGGAGACCTGTCCCACCTGCTTTGAAGATAGAGGGCATAATCTCACAGAAAAAAAAAATGACTAGCTTAGCTTTTACACGCCAGATTCTCCACTCTTCAGCAGAACGGGAAATGACACCCAGTGTCGTTCTTCAGTGGGACGAGCAAACTTCAAAAAAATTACCATTTTTGCAAAAGGGAGTGGATTCTGCTTTGCAGCTCTGCTGTAAACTGCCCCAGGAAGTGACGATATTCCATACCAATGATATCTCACTTACGGGGGCTCCCAAAATTCCTGTTGGACCATTCAAAGGATCTATAAGGAGGGCACGTGCCATCCACAGGGAAAAAGGCTATAATCATACCTTCCCAAAACCGGGCAAAAATTACAGACCAATTTCTCTCACGGGTGCCTACGCTGTGGAGAAATGGTAAAAATTTCAGGTTGACATGGGTTTCTAGAAAGGAAACGACTGACCCCATATCAATATGGGTTAAAAAATTAGATACCACAGATGTACTTGTGAGGGTGAACTGCTATACAAAACCTCGCACAGCGCATCACATGTTGCAGTCTTCTTTGACCTCGAAAAGGTTACGATACTACTTTTTAAAAAGGCATCTCTTAAGCTGTATGACATGTTTAAGAGGGCATTACCTACCTTCAAACAGAGCGCCTTGCTAACCGGAAGTTTAAGTTCTCGGGGAAAAAGTTTCCTAACCCGGAAAATCAGCTAGAAGGGGGTCCCACAAGGGTTTCCCCAAATTTAAACCCCGTTTGCCACCTATAAAAGACTTGTAAAATTGTTTCCCAAAACCCGTCTCATGTAATCAGTAGGGATGACTTTACCTGACTGCTCAGGAGGAAGCTTACAGGGTTTGCAAAGACAAAACCCTGGGTGGTTGGTGGTACAGTGGCAACTATCTGGGTTCAAATTTTTTTTCCAGCAAGACCATGGGTTACATTTACACAAAAAGGAAAAATTTTCCATCCTTCCCCTATTTAGGAGCAAAACCCCCTGCAATTTGTCCAAGAGGTAAGTACTTTGGGCTAATTTTTTTTACTCAAAATTCATGGGTCCTCACATCAACAGTTAAAAATGAAGGTTGCAAAAACCTTAGTTTTTGCGGGGTTCTTTCACATTTTATCTTGGGGTGCGACCCACACGCTTCTTCGGCTTTACCGTGCGCTTATTCTTAGTAGCTTTACTATGGATGTGAGGCTTTTTCACTGCAATCCCACTGTTCTCCGTGTTTTGGGCTCCCTGTGGGTGAATGGAGACCCCCCTCTTTCTTACACCGGGACTACATGAACCTGATTTATATAGAGACTAATCCAGATTGGTTTTCAATTACCTTAGATAGCTGATCCATGGTAGGAGAAAAGAGGGATCTTTGATGATCTTGATTTTTAAGAATATTACCTAAAGGTAAAACCGGTACTCTCCGTGGAAGGACGGGGACCCTACCACGTACCCTCCAAGTCATCGAACATGAAACTCAATTTAAATACTCTTGACCACGGGGGCTAAACATAACCACCGTTAAAATAAAAAAAAATAGGGGTTTTGCCGTTGGAATTCCCCAATTCCGCCTTGGACCCAATCAAATCGAGCTGGGTTTGGTCGGGAAATTGGAAAGGGGGAGATCCGGGTGAATCGGAGATTTTTTTCAGCACATTTCTAAGTACCAGGGACAGATGCATATAACAAAGGTTCGAAAAATAAAATGGTGTGGGCTTTGCAGCTGAAAAGGAAATCCCTCTGGGAGTCTTTTCTCTAACATCCTCGATCTTCACTGCAGAGTTCATGCCCTCCTTGCAGCAATTAAGATGACTAGAGATCTTCGAACCTTTTTATTGTGAACATTGTGGGGTTCTCGTAGTGCCTTTCGCAAAACAGACTTAAAATCATCACATCCCCTAATGAGGGGGTTTAAAATTGGCTTTTTACTGATGTCAACACTATAAAAAAACTCTGTGTTGGGTCCGTGTAGTGACCCATACCTAGCCTAGCGCCCAAACCTGGGGAAAACCTGTGTCTCCCCTGAAAGAAGGGCGACCTAACCGCGCAAAAAGCACGTGGACGATGCCTCTTCCTTCTTTGTACTTTTTTTTTTATCTAATTTTTATTGGTTTTTATATTTTTATTTCGTGTTCTTATTCCTTGATTTTAACGGAAACCCAAGCCTTTTCTTTTATATAGTTTTTTATATGCCTCTTTTTTAAACTGGGGAAATCTTTCTACTTTTTTAACACGTTAAACATTTAATGGTTTAAATGCTTTTTTTATAGGGGGTAAGGGTTTGTAACCCCAATTACCAAAGAAACTTTCTTTCTTCGGAAACCCCTCCCCGCCATCTGGGAGAGGACCTTAATTAGTTCTTTTCCCGGGTATTTTAACTACCCACTAAAAAAATCCTTCGGGGGGCCCCTGCTATAAAAACCCGGGAAACTGGCGGGGTTTTTAATTTTTTTAATAAATTATTTTTTAAGATCCGGAGTAAAATTCCTCTTTTTACTTAAACCCCTTTTTAAAGAGAAAAATGTACCTACTTGGCTACCTGTGGCAACAATTGACCACCTTTTTATCACCCCTTTAAAGGCTGACACGCACCCCCCCTCGGATTTTAACACCCCAGACTAAACTCTTGTTTTTTGGGTCATTTTTTCCTTTCTCACATGCTATTTTCCCTTTTTTTACCAATTTTACACCCTTCTACAGCCCTTCTTCTTTGGGTACACTTTTTTTCCTGGACGTTTAACCAGGGGGGTGGCAGCGCTAATGACCTAATTACGGGGTAAATTAAAATAAATTATAAACCAACACACCCGCACATGTTGGTATCATGGGGAAAGGCAGCTGATCGGGAAAGGCCCCAAACAGCTGCCGCTCAGAACTTGATGCTCTTTTTTCCCCCCCAACACCAACCCCAGACCTAGCTCACAGTTTTCTTCGCGATAAATGGAAAAAACAATAGAGGGGTGCTCTAGAATAAATGCGAGAGTTAGATGCCTTTGGGAAAAATAAGAATCGGGCACACAAGGCTACTCATGGGCCAATTTATGGCTAAAAATAAGCACTTTGTGAGAGTGCCAAAAGCCATTAACGGGCCCACTGTAGTGGAAAGATGTGCAAATTCTCAACCAAAGAGTATGTATTTTCTCCCAAATTTTAAAAATGCAATAATTTTTTTACCTTTTTGCATAATATTTTTTGCTTTTATTTTTTAAACTATTTATTGGGTTTTTCGTAAGATATCTATTATAGATTTTAAAGTTTTAATTCTCTATTTTTCAAATATTCGCCGCTAAAGACCTTCTGTTGACCGGCAGAAATTTTAAATAATCAATCAATCAAATTTAAAAACCTCCCTTTGTGTGCAATGAATTTCTTATAAACGAAACTCGTCGCTCATGATTTTCCCCATCTATTTTAAAATTATGAAAATTTTGATTTTTTTTTAAAATTCTTTCACAAATTAAAGTATGTGCTTTCGCTAATTGCATATTTATGTGAAAAAATTTTAAAAATACTGTATGGCCAAAAGCTTTTGAACTCGAGAGGTTTTCCCGAAGTTATTGTTATCATCCTTTGCCCGTCTTACTTGTCTTTTATTCTCCTGTCTCAATATGGTTTTTTAGAACCATATTCACTTTTAAAACGTCAAGTAAATTTTAGATTTATAATATACTTCCCAGCCCGCCTCCTCATGGGGAGTAAAATGGGCGGGGCCCCAAAAGGTTTTTTTGGGCGCAAAAAAAAAATGAAAAATTTTAA
>NW_023651391.1:0-5649 GCF_015228065.2 Penaeus monodon
AAAGAAACACGGCTACATTCCCTGTGTCAGCGGCAATATTGGGCATATGAAAATCTCCGAGATGTATATTTTTATTTCTGATTTGAGATTACGAGTGTTGCTTTCGTAAATACTCTGTGTACCTTGGCTTTATTCTTTTCTCTTTACAACCATATTAAATCATCCAAATTGTAACCTGGAGCCTCCTTAAAAAATATGAACAGCAAATATCGGTTTGATGAGAATTAAATAATAAATAAACTAATACTAATGGCAATGAAATGCTAATTAAGTCGTCATAATTAAGGTAATTAACAATAACGAATGAAAATAACGACTTTAAAGATTACGGAAATGAAAAATAACATAACCTAAAATACGTAAATTATAAAAACCTTCATATAAAGAACTTTTTTTCACGCCTACCTCACTACTTCACTTTGTTATACGACAGTGTGTGTGTGTATGCATATATATTTAAAATATTCATATACATATATATGTATTTTTTTTTATTTGTATATATACATTCGCACACACACACACACACACACACAGACATGCGCGTAATGTACTTGCGGATTTGAACAGATGTGCTTAACAACCAACAATGATTACAGAAGAACTACTCCCCTGAAAAAGGATCAATGGTCAGCCAATCCAGTAGAAAGGCCCAGTCAACTACATGATGTCAACATGGCGCTAAGTAGTACGTCAAACACCGTATGGGTGATGTATGAATGAATAATATATATATATATATATATATATATATATATATATATATTATATATATATATATATATATATATATATATATATATATATATATATATATATATATATATATATATATATATATATATATATTATTACAATCTCCTCAAGTTCACGGCCTGTGCGTACCAAAGTGATAAAAAAAGCGTGTTCGAAACTAGTGTGCGTATTGTGCGTCGAGTATGATGATTCGCGAACCCGATGTTCCGAAGCGGGGGGCGCAGCAGTCTGTCTACCTGGGGGGGCGACGTGGACTGAAAACGTGAGTCTCGACTGAGCGGCCGTTGCTTCACTCTCTCCCAGGTACACGGGTACACGGTGGACTAAAATTTAACCTTTCGAACATCTGGAACTTTATCGGTGTTTCTAAGTATACTGGTGATGTATATAATTTCTATTTGTTAGGGTATGAGGTGGAACAAAGGAAATAAGTGATGCTTTTGGTGTTATTACTTTGTGCGGTAATCCGGTTTTCTGGTAAACGAGCGCGTAAATCGCCTTCAGAATTTGAAATAGAAATTCTAATCTTTAATTAACAATATATTTTCATTTGTGGAATATTAATGTTTTGTTGCGTGTAATATAATTATAAAATATTAAACTTGTGAAATATTGTTCAATTTGAATAAACTTACAGTGAAAGATAATCTTTATATACATTTCAATGATAACCTAAGACTACTAAAAACGATTAAATGAGAATGAATCTACTGGTAATGAAAAAGCAATATCTTGATATAATTCACAATTCATTATCAATTGGTAACAAATAAAACATATAATAAAGATATTAATCCAACTGCATATACAGCAATAAAAAATATATCAAATTCTAGAAGTATAAAGTAAGAAAGATAAACGCTGCAAATTTTACGACTTCAAGATAATATTTGATAACTAATTTATAAAAGCTATAATATAAGTTTACTTTCATTACTTTTGAAATTATTCCGCTGCTTCCCCAAGACATCTAAAACTTACGTTACATATACTACTAACCTACATTTCGACTGCACTACTACGAAGCGGGATTTGGTTACAATATGTATACATGTGTATAAATGATACGTAAATAAATAACTTATCTATATATATCTATCTCTATATATAAATATATATATACAAACATATATGTTTGTATATATATATTTTATAGATATAGATATATATATAATAGTAATATATAATATATATATCTATATATCTATATATAGATATATATCTATCTATATATATAGATATCTATATATATATACTTATATATATATATTATATATATCTTTTATATATATATAATATATATATATATATATGTATATTTATATATATATATATATATAATTATATATATATATATATCTATATATATAGCTATCATCACGCTAATATATATATAATATAAATATTACTATAGTCACACTTATAGTTGTATATATATATTTATATGTAGATAGAGATATATATATATATTTTCTTTATTTCGTCTTCTTTACTCTACCATGTAAACCTTTGTCACCATCCGCTTGTCGTAGTGCAGTAGAATGTAGGTTAGTAATTATATTAATAACAGTAAGTTTTAAGATGTCCTTGGGAAGCAGCGGAATAATTTCAACAGTTAATGAAGTAACTTATATTATAGCTTATAATTAGTATCAACTATTTATCATTGAAGTTCGTAAAAATTTGCAGCGTTTATTTTCTTACTTTTAATACTTCTATGAATTCTTGTTATTTTTTAATTGCTAGTTCTTATGCATGTGAATTAATTTCTTTTATTATATGTTTTTATTTTTGTACCCATTATATGAATTGTTATTATATTGCAAGATATTGCTTTTTCATTCCAGTAGATCATTCTCTTTAACGTTTCTTAGTAGTCTTAGGTTATCATTGAATGTACTATAAGTTATCTTCTCACTGTAATGTTTTTCGAATTGAAGAATATTCAACAAGTTTAATTTTTTATAATTATATTACACGCAACAACATTTAATATTCCACAAAATGAAATATATTGTTAATAACAATTAGAATTTCTTCAAATTCTGAGGCGATTTAATCGCGCTCTTTTACCAAAAAACCGGATTACCGCACACAGTAATAACACCAAAGCTCACTTATTTCCGTAATGTTTCCACCTCCTCCACTAACAAATAAAAATTATATAACATCACCAGTATACTTAAACACCGATAAAAGTTCGCAGATTCGAAAGGTTAAATTTGTAGTCCACCGTGTACCTTGTACCTGGAAGAGTGAGCAACGGCCGCTCATCGAGAACTCACGTTTTCAGTCCACGTCCGCCCCCCCAGGTAGACAGACTTCTGCGCCCCCCGCTTCGGAACATCGGTTAGCGAATCATCATACTCGACGCACATACGCCACACTATTTTCGAACACGCTTTTTTTATCACTTTGGTACGCACAGGCCGTGAATTTGAGGAGATTTGTAATATATATATACTTTATACTTTATAATATATAATACATATATATATATATATATTATATATAATATATATATATATATTATAATATATATATCTGTATTATATATTATATTTTTCCTTCATACATCACTCATACTTGTTGACGTATACTTGCGCCATGTTGACATCATGTAGTTGACTGGACCTTTCCTACTGGATTGGCTGACCATTGATGCCTTTTTTCAGGGGAGTAGTTTCTTCTGTATCATTGTTGGTTGTTTAAGCGCACCAATCTGTTAAATCCGCAAGTAATTACGGCATGTCTGTGTGTGTGTGTGTTGTGTGTGTGCGAATGTATATTAAAAATAAAAAAAATACATATATATGTATATTAATATTTTAACATATAATGCATGCCACACCCTGTCGTATAACAAAGTGAAGTAGTGAGGTAGGCGTGAAAAAAAGTTCTTTATATGCAAGGTTTTTATAATTTAACGTTTTTAGGTTATGTGTATTTTCATTTCCGTAATCTTTAAGTCGTTTATTTTCATTCGTTATTGTTATTACCTTAATTTATGACGACTTAAATTAGCATTTCATTGCAGTAGTATTATTTTTATTTATTATTTTAATTCCATCAAACCGATATTTGCTGTTCATATTTTTTAAGGAGGCTCGCAGGTTACAATTTGGATGATTTAATATGGTTGTAAAGAGAACAGAATAAGCCTAAGTACACAGGTATTTACGAAAGCACACTCGTAATCTCAATCAGAAATAAAATATACATCTCGAGATTTTTCCATATGCTCACAAGAATTTGCCGCTGGACACCGTGGAAGTCATCCGTGTTCGTTTCCCTCTCCCTCTCTTCTTTGTCTTTGCAGAATGAGGGATATATTACCAATATCCGCCGCTTCACTCGCCGGGCCAAAAGTTGAAAGGCCGTTCGAAGCCAGAACTTGGCACCATCTCGAAACGAACGCCACTTCCAGACAGTGCGGTCTCAGTTTCATATGCAAATTGTTGGTCTGCGTTCAGCGCTGCGCTCGTTCTCGCGTCCACTACAACACAACCACTACATACACACCCTATGGTGTGTATGTATATATATATATAATATAGTAAGATATGTATTATAATATATATAGATATATAATAATATATATATGATAGATATACATACATATACATATAAACTACTATGTGTATCTACTTACACTAATATATATATATCTATATATATATATATATATATACTTATATGTGTATATATATATATATATATATATAATCTTCTCTATTATATTATCTAGTATATATATATATATATGTACCACACACCACACCCAACACCACACACAACACTACACACACACACACACACACACACCCACACACAACCAGGACATAGTGTGTTGTGTGTTTATAATTATATAATATATATATATATATATATTATATATATTATATATATATATAAAACATACATATTATATATATAATATATATTAATATATATATATATTATATATTTTTATATATGTATATATATATATGTAATACAAATAACTTGCATATTGCATTATTATAAAATTAATTTTATATATTATTTTAATATATATATAATATATTATATATAAAATTTTAAAATATATATATATATGTTTTATATATAAAATTATATAATAAATTATATAATATATTCTAAAATATATATATATATATATATATATATATATAAATTTATGTTGTGTGTGTTGGGGGGGGTTTTGGGGGTGTGGTGTGTTGTGTGGTGTGTGTATCTATTAAACAAGCTATATATGAATAATAAAAAATAATAAAATACCCCCAAACACACGAAACACACACACTTTTCGAGCGGGCTGGGTCTACCATAGTTATATTATTGATATTTGCGCAAATAAACATGACGAATATGTCCACTATACCTTATAAAATTTTAAAAACTACTTGATTCTAATTATTTGACTTTTCATTTTTTCAAGTCGTGGAATGGCCACCAATTTCACCACCCCTACTGCGCCCAAAGCTGCATATGGGGCAAGAGAAAGCTCATTATTTAAAAAAAAGGGAAATTAGACAGACAGGTCTAGCCTTTAGGGAACTATTCCTCCCCAGTGAAAAAACTGCACCACTGAAATGGACTCTAATCTTTAAAATAAAAGGGGCTTCTGTGTGCATTTACATGCAGATGTTTAAACTTGAGGTATTTTTTCACAACATTGATCCATTATCTAAATCATCAGCTTTTTAAACGCCCAGGGTTCACTGTCCCGACAAAAAAGTTCCCAGTTTATATGCCCAGAGGCGGGGAAAACGTTTACTCAAACCGATTAGCCCACCCTCCTTCAAAAAGGAAAAAGAGAGAGAAAGGAGAGAGAGAAGGGAGGAGAGAAGGAGAGAGAGAAAATAAAGAAAAAAATTAAATCAATTTTTT
>NW_023651392.1:0-5649 GCF_015228065.2 Penaeus monodon
AAAACAGTCCACCCCTTTCAAGGGTAAGGGCTAGGTAACTAAATCAGGGAAATACCGTGCCCATGGCTCCCTCAGGCCGTTCAGGACTGGCACAAAGTTACCCTTTCATCCTTTCAGCACGGCTCTCACACCTTAGGAGGTGGATAGCAGAAGGGTTTGGTGAAGGGACAGAAACGAAAAGTGGGAAGGAAAAAAAGACCATGCAAAATTATGGGGAGTTCCCCATCATTGGGTCCCAGTCTCCGCCTCCTAAGCCCCCCCCCACGACAACAACGGGCAAGGGATTGGCGTGTGTTGTGTGTGTTGTGTGTGTGTGGTGTGTGTGGTGTGTGTGTGTGTGTGTGTGTGTGTGTGGTGTGTGTTGTGTGTTGTGTGTGTGTGTGTGTTGTGTGTGTGTTTACCTATATATAATTTATTTCTTATCACAATTAGATTGGTGCAAAGAGAAATGTGTAATTCAAACCTTACACATTTCCTTTAAGAGCATAACATGGAGCAATTAATTGGTTAATTAGCTAAATGGAATCGAACTAATTAACTTTATTCTTATTTTTATATCTTATTTCATTTTTGTTATTACTTCCTATCTATTGCTACAAACAAAGGTAAAACAAATGTAATTAAAGAAAGAGGTTGGGGTTCCAGTGGCAGAACGAGAAATATAATGGCATAAAAAGCACAAAGGAATTGTAGTGGATAATTTAACTCCATAGAGTTAAAGATGTTAGTTTGGTAGCGTGTTACCCAACTACAGGTAATGTCCATGTGGGATTTGGCGTATTTTGAGGATGACTCTCAGGTGATTTGAACGTGATCCCGTAGTCACAATAAATAGAACAATAAAATAACATCACTGGTTGACTGAAAAGGCAACATAAAAAAGAGCATCCATATTATAAACTTATTACGCACAAATCTTTCGAACATAACCAATACTCAAGACAACACACCATACACTTTGTTGGAACAACACAGGCAACCCGCCACAGCACGAAAAGCACCAGTCAGTCAGCTAAAAATCCAACGGTCTGTCACCAAGATAAAAAGCCTCTCCCTCTGACCGACCTGGCTTGACCTTTTATGCTGGGGCTTCCCGCGTTTGGTGAGGTTTTTACCCATAATGCAGTTCATTTAATTTATTACATAGTGTATGGTGAGTTTCAAACAAGTTTAAAAATGCATAAAATAAAAAGAATAATAACACTATAAAATAAATAAAGGAAAGTACGAAAAAGTGAAAGAAAGGGATCCGTGAGGGAAAACGGGAAAACAAAGAGAAAAACGAGAGAGAAACAAAACTGAGGTGACTTAGTTCGAAGGAAAAAAAACAAGAATAAGAACAAGGTAAGTATAGAAATATAAGGTAAGTAGTGTTGCGTGCAGTAGAAATAGTGTAGATGTATATGTAGATCACGGACCAATGGGGAAGGTAAGTCAGAGGGTATAAAAACACTAGATTCATTTTTATTTAAAAAAACACAGGAAAACAGCAAAGCCACGTCATCTTGCAGGGCGAAGGAGTCCGTAGAGTTCCTATAAAGATTCATAGCGTCAGGGGAACAGGCGGCCCGGAAGCCTACGGGGTGACCCGCCTGAACCCAGGGCAAATTCATTACAATGATGACGAAGAAATGAACTACAGAGCGTAGACCGGGGGGGGGGGGGGGTTAGTGATAGGATTTGGATAAAGGAATAAAGCGGCATAAAAAGGTTCGTGGGGAATGAATTCTTTGACAGCTAGGTCTGCCGGTTGCAAATGGGTGCGAAACGAAAAGGGAGAATGTTAAACATAAAATGCACATAAAACATTTGGTGATGCTGGTGAATAAAAGCAACAAAAGGAAGAAAATAGAAAAGATAAAGGAACACTGATGTTGGTGTATGGACTATTATCTCTAAACATCAGAGTTGCCAGTGATATTGATTTTCATTTAAAGCAGATTTGTGGTATCAGTAAGAAAGAAATCAAGCGAGAGTAAACTACAATTTAGACAGAGATATATGAACATAACAAATAACATATATGGATTTTTTTTTATTATTACTATTTTTTTTAGGAGTATATCCCCCCCCTCGTTTTTCTGTAGACGTATCTCCATCCTGCTCGTCTCCTGACTTGCATGCCTGCCTTACGCAAATTTCATTTGTGCAACTCCCATACGCACAGGCAATCCCGGCAGAGTCCGTAGCAAGTTTGTAAGATGTTCCGGCCTTGACATCTTTTCCCTCTTTAATTCGTCAGTGCAGATCCACGACCACGAGGCGGAAAGTGCGAAGCAGTGGTAACAGCGCCGTTAATTTATACCTCTGAGAGACTCAAGTGGGGCCCGCCCTCTCTCCCCCGTGATTGGCTAATTTGTATGTATGTATGTATGTATGTGTGTGTGTGTGTGTGTAATATATATATATATATATATATATATTATATATATATATATATATATATATATAATATATATTATATATATATATAAAATATATATATATATATATATATATATATATTAAAATATAATAATATATATATATACATTTTATTTTATAAAAATATATATATATATATATAATTATATAAAATATATATTATATTTTAAAATATCATATAATATATATATATGCCATATATATATATATATATATATATATATATATATATATATATATATATTTTATATAATATTGCATAAAATATAAAATATTTTAAAATATATATATATATATATATATATATAAAAATATATATATAAATAAATATATATATGATATATATATATATATAATATATATAAAATAATATATATATATATATATATATATCTATAATGCATATATCTATATTATATATATAATATATATATATATATATTATATATTTATATATGCATATATATACTATATGCATATTTTAAAATTTTATATTATTATATTTAAAATATATATATATATATATATATATATTATATAAAATATATATATATATATATATAATATATATATATAATATATATATATATCATCATCATCATCATAACGGTATGCCCCATGTTTGGGCAGCCCTGGGCCTCTCCAACATCCATCGCCACTCAAATTTGATCTTGCGCTTTTCTTTCCACATGTACCATCGACAGCCCGCAAATATCTTTGATGTTGTCGCTCAGTCTTGTCTTCGGTTTTGCCTCTTCCTCTGTTTCCTATCACCATCCCTGTCAGCAAGTTTTTTTTCAATATTTTTACTTCTCATCACATGACCATAAAAATTTAATTTGCTTTTGTTCAAGATGTCCAACACCGGTCTTTACAATTTATGCATATATATATATATATATATATATATATATATATATATATATATATGCATATATATATGTAAAATATTGTATATATATATATATATATATATTATATATATATATATATATATATATATATATATATATAAAATATATGCATATATATGTATGCATATACATCTTCTTCTTTTAACGGTAAAGGTTCAATATTTTATATATATATATATATATATATATTTTATATTTTATATATATATATATATATATATAATAGATAAATATATAGATCTATATTTCAATATAACCGCATACATACACACATATATACATATATACATTATACATACATACACATGCACGCACACGCACACGCACACTGTAAGGGCTGGAATGATGGGCCCTACAAGAGTATGGTAGGCGGCGAACTTTAGGGTGTAAGATAGACGACCAAGATGTCTTGACTCCTTTATTGTATAATATGATGGAGTATGGCTGCGCCGAGGAGCGAGGTGTTGCTCTTTGGCTCCCCCAGGGGGTCTGCCTGTCACTCCTACAGTGGTCTAAAAATAGCTAGATCACATGCTTGACATATGACAATCATTGGTGATGAAAAGGGAGTGTTACACCAATGCATAGCTCTTATGGAAGGGGATTTGACAATACAACATTGGGAAAGTCTAGTGTGGCAACACGAGACGAAAACAGGTAAAACAATGGACATGCTTATATGTATGTTGTGTGGGAATATAGGCATTGGCAATACATAAGATTATACAAGTTATGTAGAATATAACACAGATAGAATAACATTGGCATACATACTTCAATAACATCACATATAAAGCTGGGTTACACAGCGCACGCACGCACACATATATATTTTAAGTAAATGATATATGTATATGTATATATATATATATATATATATATATATATTTTAATATATATATATATATAAGTGCTAAGAAAAAAAAATTTTGTAAAGACCAGCTGTTGGACATCTTGAACAAAAGGAAACTAAAGTTTATTGGTCATGTGATGAGAAGTAAAAGTATTGAGAAAACTTGCTGACAGGGATGGTGGATAGGAAACAGAGGAAGAGGCAAACCGAAGAAAAGGGACTGAATGACAACATCAAAGATATTTGCGGGCTTTTCGATGGTACAAGGGGAAAGAAAAGCGAGAAAAGATCGAGTTGAGTGGCGAAGGATGGTGGAGAGGTCCACGGCTGGTCAAACATGAGCATACCGTATTGATGATGATTATAATATATATATCTTTTATTTATCATCAATAACGGTGTGTATATATTATATATATATATATATATAAAAAAAATATATATATATATATATATTTTTCATGTATAAAATAAATACATATATTATATATATATATATATATATATATACATATACGTGTATGTATGTGTATATATATTATATTTTATACATATATATATTATATATATTCATATATATATATACCATTGCCAAAACCCCAAAATTGCTCTCAATAACATCTGGAAAGACAGAAGCATTACCTTACGGACAAAGCTGAGGTTATTAAACTCATTAGTTTTCCCAAATTGCATCATAGGGTTTTTCTGAGTGTTGGGTGCTGAAGTAGACAGACAAGAAAAAGATCAGTAGTTTTGAAATGTGGTGTTACAGACGAGTACTGCGTATTAGCTGGACAGAGAAGACGAATGATGAAGTGCTGAGAAAAAATAAATTGTAAAGACCGGCTGTTGGACCATCTTAACAGAGGAAATTAAGTTTATTGGTCATGTAATGAGAAGTAAAAGTATTGAGAAAAACTTGCTGACAGGGATGGTGATAGGAAACAGAGGAAGAGGCAACTGAAGACAAGACTGAGCGACAATATCAAAGATATTTGCGGGCTGCCGATGGTACAAGTAGAAAGAAAAGCGTAAGATCGAGTTTAGTGGGGAAGGATGATGGAGAGGTCCACGGCTGCTCAAACATGAGCATAAACCCTTTTTTGATGATGATATATATATTATATATACATATATATATATATATATAAATATATATATATATATTTATATATTATATACATATATATATATATAATTTTTTTTTTTTTTTTTTTTTTTATGGGTAGGTTCATGTTTGGCCGCCGTGGTCACAGCATGATACTTAATTGTAGTTTTCATGTTGTGATATCTTGGAGTGAGTATGTGGTAGGGTCCCCATCTCCTTTCCACGGAGAATATCGGTGTTGCCTTTTTTAGGTAATCATTCTCTCTATTTATCCGGGCTTGGGGCCAGCACTGACTTGGGGTGGCTTGCCCCCCAGTGGCTTGGTAGGCAGTCCCAGGTGAAGTTCCTTG
>NW_023651393.1:2500-5648 GCF_015228065.2 Penaeus monodon
CACACGCACACACACACACAACACATACACACCGCGCCACACCCACGAAAAAAGGCACACACACACACAACACACACACACCAAACACACACGCAAGCACGCACGCACAAAATTGAAAGCGGTATGATTCAAAAAAGTATAAAACTAATGCGTTGATGTGTCTGCGCGTAACATAATTCAAAACAAAAGAATACTCCATCTTGAATTTAGTCACTGATGACCAACTCTTATCTTAGGATAGAATGCCCCTTTACACGAAAACGTAAATCAGTTAACCTGTCATACGTAATACAAAGAAAATTAGACTCTGTTCTTTCGGAATAACTATACCTTTTGGCACTCAATCATCGAGGGAAATAATGCCTACGGGGGCGCATGGTGCACCATCCTTCGCTGCATCCACGAGGTTCTCATGGCGACCCAGGAGGTCTCAGTCCCCTCCTAGCTCCTCGCGACTGGTATGGTTAAAATGCCCATGCCATGACCTCCTAGGGCGCCCCCGGAAATTTTTCGTAAAGAGACAACCAATGGCAGGGGGATCCACAGAAACGCGCTAGGTGGCCAAATAGCCTGAGTTGGCATCCCGGATTTTGCAAGAAAAAGGCCCATGCTGGGTTTATTTTATTGCGCCCTCTTTCCTCCCATGGGCAAGCCACTATTTTCCCTTTCTACTGGGAAAACCACTCGGGCTTATCTAGAGGGGGCACTATTAATTAACGTCAAGTGTGAACTCTCCTGTATAAATTACCTGAGTCAACTCTTGATGAACCCACACTATAAAAATATAATAATCATAAGGTTACTGATGATCTAATTCAGTCTTAGAGGTAACTGAGCGAAGGGTAATATCAAACAATTGATAATCTTACATTTCTTGATATTTTTGAATTATAAATCATTAAACTTGTACAACAAAAAAACCCTTTTTAATTGACCAGATGTCCACTTCTCCACTAATGTGTGCAGTATAACTGTCTTTCTCTTATGTCTTCCTTCTGAATCCTTTGTCTGTACAGACTTTCCACAAATTCCTTAATTTCTTTCCTGTATCAGTTCAGAGGATTCCAAAGGGATGGCATCTGTTTTAAACAATCTGGTGGATTCTCCCAAGGACTTTCAGGAGAAACCACAACAAAACAGAACAAAACACAAAAAAAAAACATTCTCCCTAAAGGGGGTTTTTAAACCCTCAATAATAACAGAGAAACATCTGAAATGTATCCAAGTGCCACGTGTCAGCCACTAGCTCTTTCGAGCATCTACCGGGGTACTTGTCTCTGTTCTCCTCTCTCTCTGGTTATGGACTATAATATCAGGGTTTAACACTGTATATTCTTAACATTTTAACATCTACTCAGGTCACATTTTATTACAAGCATATTGTTTTGTTTTTAATCGTACATGCATAATACCAGAACTTAAAATGAATTTCTCCAGAAACAAAATGAAAACATATAGGTTTCTTCATTAAAATACCATTATGGGAAACCCTTTAAAATAATAAGCAAAAAGTTTAAATAAACTGCGTACCCTCTAATTAAAGAGAATGCCTTGTGGGGAAACAAAGAAAACTGAACTTTGTAGGGTAGACTCGCATATTTACACTGTTCCTTTATCTTAGTGTAATAATGTAAACGTATATAGCACCTGATACAAAATAGTAAAATAAAGTATCATCTTTTTAAGAAATAAAATATCATTCTTTCTAAATAATTATTTAAGTACTAATATCTTACCGCTAAAGACTAATTAAATGAGGATACATAATTAACATATGAGTAAAGACCAAGTAAGTGAGGTATACAAAGGGTGGTCACAGACGAATTTTTTGGGGCATTCTTACTTCGTGACTTAGTGCTCATTACATCATGGCCCTGCCAACGTATCCCAAAGATCCGGCGAAGGGTACTTGTTACAAAAGGCATCAAGACGAGACTCCAAAGCACTTTATAGCGTCCAGGTTTCGCTTCAATAGAGCAAAAATGGTTTTGTATCAAGGCGTAGAGGACATGTAGCTTGGTCCCCTGCAGGGGATACCGACATCTCCATATGCTCTTGGCTCCTGATGCCAGGCCAATCGTCTACGGGAATTTTTAGTCTTACAGCCCATGACTTCAACATCCTCTCTGCAAGCATGTATCGATTGAAACGTTTCCCCCAGCAGGCCCCCAAAATCCTGGGTTTTTGGTCTTGCTTCAAGAGACCTCTAAGCCAAGGGCTTTCCCTTCCTTGCTGAAATCATCAAGAGTCGCCACCAAAGATTCCAGCAAACCCCGTGTAGCTGCTACACTATATCTGCACACTTTTCACCACCAAGAGTACTGTGACACAGTTTTTGTTACATCACAAACACTGCAACATTCTTCATGGGAATCACCATAACCACACGTAAATAGTGTTTTACACTGTTACTAATGTTCTTCACAAAACATACCGAAGCAGAGTCCCCTTTAAATTTTATAGGCAAGAACGCGTAGCGAAACCTTCATGGCGTTCTCCAACCCGGGTTCATAAGAGCAGTCCCCGCGGTTCTTTCACTATATCGTCTACGCCAAACTAAACAGGTACTGGTATCTTCCTCTCTCCCCTTAACAAAGCTCTGGGAGCTTTTCAAAGTAATCACATACCATCAACCAACACCCAGTCTCTCCTCTCCTCCGTTTCTTCTGCCCTCCCTTCGCAGTGTTACTTCCGCCGCCCGTTCTCGCACGCGTCGTAAGAATTGGAATCCGTGGCTTCTTTTGCCGGGCCATAAGTGAAAGGCCCGGGCGAGCCAGAACTTCGCAAATCTCATTACTACTACGTGGCTACTCTTTTGTTTCAGTATATATGTATTAATGTTATATATAAACACACATATACACACATACATACATATACATATATATACATGTATCTGTATGTATATATGGGGTATATATGTATACATATGTGTATTTACGTACACATGTGTGTGTATGTGTGTGTGTGTGGTGTGTGTTTATATGCATAATTATATATATATATATATATATATATATATATATATATATATATATATATATTGTTACGCCGGTCGCCTCGTCTCTCTGCCACCAACACAAGGCAGGCTAGGCAAAGACGGGGTTTATCCACAGGTCGTGAACACTAACAGCTCCAAGAGGCCGGG
>NW_023651394.1:0-5648 GCF_015228065.2 Penaeus monodon
ATGATAATAATATGATAATAACAGGAATTGTGTCCATAATATAAAAAAAAAAGTAAAAGAAAAAAAATCCCAAAAGTCGAAAAGCGGCAAAATCTAGCGAAATATAGCCTTATGAGAGTAGACTCTAAAATGACGTTTTTTCCATTCATTTGATGATTCTGGCAATTATTAGGGTAATAATGATAATAATTACCAGAATTCTATTAATCATGACAATAATGATGATAAAAGTGAGAATAAAGAGAATTTGGATAACATTTGATGATTATTACTATTATTACTATTATCATTATTATTATCATTATTATTATTATAATTATTATTATTATTATTATTATTATTATTATTATTATTACTTTAATTATTAGTATTATTGCCAAAAAATATATTATAACTGTAATAATAACAATAATAACGATATTGATTAAAATAATGATATAAATAATGATTATAAAACGTTATTATTGTTATTATTATTGTTATTACTATTATTATTGTAGTTGTTATTAGTATAGATGTAAATATATATATTATAACTGCAATAATTGCAATAATAATGATAATAATTGCAATAATGATGATAATAATTGCAATAATGATGATAATGATGATGATAATGATGATAATGATGATAATCATGATAATAATGATGATAATAACAGGAATTGTGTCCATATATAATAAAAAAACAGTAAAAGAAAAAAATCCCAAAGTCGAAAAGCGGCAAAATCTAGCGAAAATATAGCCTTTTGAGAGTAGATTCCAAAATGACGTTTTTTTTCCATTCATTTGATGATTCTGGCAATTTTTAGGGTAATAATGATAATAATTACCAGAATTCTATTAATCATGACAATAATGATGATAAAAGTGAGAATAAAGAGAATTTGGATAACATTTGATGATTATTACTATTATTATTCTTATCATTATTCTTATCATTATTATTATTATTATTATTATTATTATTATTATTATTATTATTATTATTATTATTATTACTTTAATTATTAGTATTATTGCCAAAAAATAATTATAACTGTAATAATAACAATAATAATTATAATAAGTATAATTATAATAATACTAATTGTTATAATATTGTTATTAATATTATTGTTATTATTATCATTATTATTATTTTTACTGGTAGTATAATTGTAAAAATAAATATTATAACAGTAATAATTACAGTAATAACGATATTAATTAAAATAATGATATAAATAATGATAATAAAGACGTTATTATTGTTATTATTATTGTTATTACTATTATTATTGTAGTTGTTATTAGTATAGATGTAAAAATATATTATAACTGCAATAATTGCAATAATAATGATAATAATTGCAATAATGATGATAATAATTGCATATCATGAAATGATGATGATAATGATGATAATGATGATGATAACGATAATAATGATGATAATCATGATGATAATGATGATAATAATAGGAATTGTGTCCATATATGATAAAAAAAGGGTAAAAAAAAAATCCCACAAGTCGAAAATGCGTCAAAATCTAGCGAAATATAGCCTTTTGAGAGTAGACTCCAAAATGACGTTTTTTCCATTCATTTGATGATTCTGGCAATTATTAGGGTAATAATGATAATAATTACCAGAATTCTATTAATCATGACAATAATGATGATAAAAGTGAGAATAAAGAGAATTGATAACATTTGAGATTATTACTATTATTACTATTATCATTATTATTATCATTTTATTATAATTATTATTATTATTTTTATTATTATTATTAATATTATTATTATTTATTAATTATTATTACTTTATATATTAGTATTATTGCCAAAAATATATTATAACTTAATAATAACAATAATAATAATAATAAGTATAATATAATAAATAATTGTTATAATATTGTTATTATATATTATTGTTATTATATCATTATTATTTTTACTGGTAGTATAATTGTAAAAATAATTATATAACAGTAATAATTACAGTAATAACGATATTAATTAAAATAATGATAAAATAATGATTATAAAGACGTTATTATTGTTATTATTATTGTTATTACTATTATTATTGTAGTGTTATTAGTATAGATGTAAAAATATATATAACTGCAATAATTGCAATAATAATGATAATAATTGCAATAATGATGATAATAATTGCTAATGATGATAATGATGATGATAAATGATTATGATGAACGTAATAATGATGATAATCATGATAATAATGATGATAATAACAGGAATTTTGTCCATATATAATTTAAAAAAAGGTAAAAGAAAAAAAAATCCAAAAAGTCACAAAAGCGGCTAAATCTAGCGAAATATAGCCTTGTGAGAGTAGACTCCAAAACGACTTTTTTTACATTCATTTGATGATTCTGGCAATTATTAGGTAATAATGATAAAAATTTCCAGAATTCTATTAATCATGACATAATGATGATAAAGTGAGAATAAGAGAATTTGGATAACATTTGATGTATTACTATTATTACTATTATCATTATTATTATCATTATTATTATTATTATTTTATTTATTTATTTATTTTATTATTACTTTAATTATTAGTATTATTGCCAAAAAATATATTATAACTGTAATAATAACAATAATAACGATATTAATTAAAATAATGATATAAATAATGATTATAAAGACGTTATTATTGTTATTATTATTGTTATTACTATTATTATTGTAGTTGTTATTAGTATATATGTAAAAATATATAACTGCAATAATTGCAATAATAATGATAATAATTGCAATAATGATGATAATAATTGCAATAATGATGATAATGATGATGATAATGATTATGATAACGATAATAATGATGATAATCATGATAATAATGATGATAATAACAGGAATTGTGTCCATATATAATTAAAAAAAAGGTAAAAGAAAAAAATCCAAAAGTCGAAAAAGCGGAAAATCTAGCGAAATATAGCCTTGTGAGAGTAGACTCAAAATGACGTTTTCCATCATTTGAGATTCTGGCAATTATAGGTAATAATGATAATAATTACCAGATTCTATTAATCATGACAATAATGATGATAAAGTGAGAATAAGAGAATTTGGATAACATTTGATGATTATTACTATTATACTATTATCATTATTATTATCATTATTATTATATTATTATTTATTTATTATTTTTATTATTATTATTATATATTATTATTATTATTATATTATTATTATTTAATCATTAGTTTATTGCCAAAATTATTATAACTTAATAATACAATAATAATTATAATAACTATAATTAATAAAATAATTGTTATAATATTGTTATTAATATTATTATTGTTATTATTATTGTTATTACTATTATTATTGTAGTTGTTATTAGTATAGATGTAAAAATATATATTATAACTGCAATAATTGCAATAATAATGATAATAATGCAATAATGATGATAATAATTGCATAATGATGATAATGATGATGATAATGATGATAATGATGATGATAACGATAATAATGATAGTAATCATGATAATAATGATGATGATAACAGGAATTGTGTCCATATATAATAAAAAAAAGGTAAAAGAAAAAAAATCCCAAAAGTTGAAAAAGCGGCAAAATCTAGCGAAATATAGCCTTGTGAGAGTAGACTCTAAAATGACGTTTTTTCCATTCATTTGAAGATTCTGGCAATTATTAGGGTAATAATGATAATAATTACCAGAATTCTATTAATCATGACAATAATGATGATAAAAGTGAGAATAAAGAGAATTTGGATAACATTTGATGATTATTACTATTATTACTATTATCATTATTATTATCATTATTATTATTATTATTATTATTATTATTTTTATTATTATTATTAATATTATTATTATTATTATTATTATTACTTTAATCATTAGTATTATTGCCAATAAATATATTATAACTCTAATAATAACAATAATAATAATAATAAGTATAATTATAATAACACTAATTGTTATAATATTGTTATTATTATTATTATTGTTATTATTATCATTATTATTATTTTACTGGTAGTATAATTGTAAAAATTATTATTATAACAGTAATAATTACAGTAATAACGCTATTAATTAAAATAATGATATAAATAATGATTATAAAGACGTTATTATTGTTATTATTATTGTTATTACTATTATTATTGTAGTTGTTTATTAGTATAGATGTAAAATATATATTATAACTGCAATAATTGCAATAATAATGATAATAATTGCAATAATGATGATAATAATTGCAATAATGATGAAAATGATTATAATGATGATAATGATGATGATAACGATAATAATGATGATAATCGTGATAATAATGTTGATAATAACAGGAATTGTGTCCATATATAATAAAAAAAAAAGTAAAGAAAAAAAATCCAAAAGTCGAAAAGCGGCAAAATCTAGCGAAATATAGCCTTTTGAGAGTAGACTCCAAAATGACGTTTTTTCCATTCATTTGATGATTCTGGCAATTATTAGGGTAATAAAGATAATAATTACCAGAATTCTATTAATCATGACAATAATGATGATAAAGTGAGAATAAAGAGAATTTGGATAACATTTGATGATTATTACTATTATTACTATTATCATTATTATTATTATTATTATTATTATTATTATTATTATTATTATTATCATTATTTTAATTATTAGTATTATTGCCAAAAAATATATTATAACTGTAATAATAACAATAATAATAATAATAAGTATAATTATAATAATAATAATTGTTATAATATTGTTATTAATATTATTATTGTTATTACTATAATTATTATCAGTTTTACTGGTAGTATAATTGTAAAAATAATTATTATAACAGTAATAATTACAGTAATAACGATATTAATTGCAATAATGATGATAATAATTGCAATAATGATGATAATGATGATGATAATGATGATAATGATGATGATAACGATAATAATGATGATAATCATGATAGTAATGATGATAATAACAGGAATTGTGTCCATATATAAAAAAAAAGGTAAAAGAAAAAAATCCCAAAAGTAGAAAAAGCGGCAAAATCTAGCGAAATATAGCCTTTTGAGAGAAGACTCCAAAATGACGTTTTTTCCATTCATTTGATGATTCTGGCAATTATTAGGGTAATAACGATAATAATTACCAGAATTCTATTAATCATGACAATAATGATGATAAAAGTGAGAATAAAGAGAATTTGGATAACATTTGATGATTATTACTATTTTTACTATAATCATTATTATTATCATTATTGTTATTATTATTATTATTATTATTATTATTATTATTATTATTATTATTATTATTATTATTATTATTATTATTATTATTATTACTTTAATTAATAGTATTTTGCCAAAAATATATTATAACTGTAATAATAACAATAATAATAATAATAAGTATAATTATAATAATATAATTGTTATAATTGTATATTAATTTATTATTGGTATTATATCATTATTATTTTACTGGTAGTTATAATTTTAAAAATAATTTTTATAACAGTAATAATTACATAATAAAGATATAATAAAATAAGAATAATAATTGAATATATGATATATGTATACATTATTATTTTAAGTTGTGTAAATATAT
>NW_023651396.1:0-5647 GCF_015228065.2 Penaeus monodon
TGTTTGATTTTTTGTGTGTGGGGTGTGTGTGTGTTGTGTGTGGAGTCTGTTTACACCACACATACACACACACACACACACATACATATATTATACATATATATATATATATATATTAATATACTTATGTATATGTATATATGTATATATTATACTATTATCATATATATCTACATATGTTACATATATACATATATATTGTATATACATATGTATATACATCTTTATATATAATACTATATATCTATATATATATATATATATATATATATATATTTTAATATATATCTATTTTGTATATATTACTGACCAACACAACATACACACACACACACACACACACACACACACACACACACACAACACACACACACACACAACACACACACCCCCACACACACACACACACACACCACACCAACACGACACACCACCACACACACACAACACCTCCACACACACACACACACACACACCATACACAACACACACCACACACTACACACCACACATATATATACTATATATATATCATATATATATATATAATAAAATATTATAATAATAATATTATATATATATATAATATATATAATATATATATATATATATATATATATTTATACCTGTATTTGCATATCATATTGCCTCTTTTTGTTGATCCTTTTCGTCTTGCTTCTTGCTCTCCACACATTTCGCTTGGCCTCTTTCTGTTCGCCCGACACACATTTCCTTTCAGTCATCGAGACACACCAATTCATTCAACTATATATATATATATATATATATATATATATATATATATAATATTATATATATATATATATATATATAATATATATTGGACAAACACTAGCAAATCGGTTTGTAGTTTAAAAAAAACAAAAACAAAAACATAATATCATAGTCCATCTGTGAAACCACTACTCTGCTACACCAGGCTGATAAACATAGTCATCTGAGCCCTAATTTAACTAATAGCAGAGGCGGTATCATGCGAAGGAAATGTGGACTGTTATCATTATATACATTGAAGATAGGCAGATGTGTTTGATTTGTTTTGACGAGACAGACAGACAGACAGACAGACAGACGAGCAGAGCAGACAGACAGCAGCAGACAGACAGGACAGACAGACAGAAACAGACAGAAACGGAGACAGACAACAGACACAGACGAAAGACAGAGAAAGAGAGGACAATCCTGAAACCGAGCAAGCCAGCTTAGCCCGGGAGCGAGCCAAGACGAAACGCCCTGGCAAAAGGAGAAGCACCAACCAAATCTCTCGGGCCGCCCCGCTGACCGGCTCACGGCCAGGAGCGGCAGCCCAACCGTTATGTGGATGACGTAACCTTCGGCGAGGAAGTCATGTACCCGCCACCCGTCTCCGGCCACGTGTGCGCGTGTTGCTATGGGTTCTCGCTTTGTTTACATCTTAATCATAAGTGGGTCAGTTTAATTGTATTTGACAGGCCAGTTTGCTTTATATAAGATGCCAATAAGCTATCCTGGAATAAACGTTAATGTTTTTTTTAACTGATTCTGCTTAACCAAATTATTTAAAATGTTAAAAAAAAACTTATTCATTTTAAAGTAAAATATAGCTTCATTAACGTTTACAATCATGATTTACCAGAATGCCGCAAATACTTAATCAGATATGCTGTTCTCCAACTCTATCTATCATCATTCTATAATATATTCTTTCTATCTATATCTATCTATCTCTCTATCTATCTATCTATTTATCTATCTATATATATATATATATTTTAAGTTAGATGATTGTGTGTTTGTGTTTTTTTTTTTTTTTTCCTTTTCTAATGCCCCCTGTTGCAAATACAGGTTGCCTTGTGGGTGTGCTGTGATGTGTGTGGGGTGGTGTGTGTGTGTTTTGTAGTGTTTGTTGTTGTATTGTTTATGTGTGTGTGTGTATATGTGTGTGTGTGTGTGTGTGTCTGTGTGTGTGTGTGTGTGTGTGTGTGTGTGTGTGTGTGTGTGTTGTGTGTCTGTGTGTGTGTGCTGATATACATACATACATACATATCTATCCATGTTAATCTCTCTCTCTCTCTCTCACTCTTCTTCCTCTCTCTTCGTCTCTCTCTCTCTCTCTCTCTCTCTCTCTCCTCTCTCTCTTTCTCTCTCATCTCTCTCTCTCTTCTCTCTCTTGCATACTCTCTCTGTTATTGCTCTGCTTGTCTACTGCGTCGTTTCTCCTGTTTTCTCTCTGTCTGTCTCTTCGTCTCTCTCTTCGTTTGTTTTTTTTTGTTGTGTTTTATGTTTTTGACTTTATATGTTTTGTTGTTGTTGTTTGTAAGATATATGTTAATGATTATATTACATGTATTTATAGTATATTATATATATGATATGTATATATATATGATGTATGTGTATAGTGATTGTATGATATGTGTTTGTGTGTGTTGTGTGTGTGTGTGTGCTGATATACATACATACATACATATCTATCCGTTATCTATCTCTCTCTCTCTCGATCTCTCTCTCTCTCTCTCTCTCTCTCTCTTCTATATATATTATAGATATAGTTATATTATATATCTGTATGTATATATAGTGTATATGTGTGTGTGTGTGTGTGCGTGTGTGTGTGTATGTGTGTGTGTGTGTGTGTGTGTGCCAGTTGTCCTCCACATTGAATCAAAATATCTTTCTTTCGCGCCGGTTAAAAGTCTCGCCCGTGAACCTTGAGCTGAGCAAGAACTGCAACTGATCTCATCGTCTGCGTCTCCAAACAGCTGCCACTGTGCCGAGCGCGGCAGGAGGGACCACTTGCTTCCCTTTGCCCGTATGCATGCGGAGATACAGATGATACCTACATCTAGTTTTATACGAAATTTTCACACATACAAACATTTTACATATATACACACACACAACACACACACACACACAACCCCACACCCCACAACACACACAAAAACACACACACCACACACACACACACACACCCCAAAACACCCCACACACACACACAAATAAATATATATATTTTATATATATATAGAAAATATATTTTATTTTTTATATATATATAAAAATTTATATTATTTATATTTATATTTTTTTTCTTTTTGAAGCATTTCAAAACCCTTGACATTTTGATATACTTTGATGCAAAGTATCAAAGTATACTTTGATACTGAAACTCTTAACGGTTTGCGTCAGTGTATAAGCCTCTACCTTGATAAATTTCATGTTTCAGATATATTTTAGTAGTCTCAAAATTGGATTTATATTTTCTTTAAATTCATTTGATAAATAATTACAATCTTTCTGTGCCTTTTAGCAGTGTATCTGAAACATTTCACTACATAGGGAAAAATCTGAGTCGCTTGAACTTTAAAGAATTTCCAACGTGTCCGAGTCATATGACGTGGTGTTGACTTCGATGGATGAGCGTCTTCAAAACCTTCTTCCCTCTATGACATAACCTTACGGCTCAACAATATAAAAGAAAAGGCTGTGTATCTGGATTTTTATTGATAATTTCAGTCAATAGACAGTAAATATCCGTTTCACTGAATTTCAGTTCTTTGATTCGTATGGGGGCTCATTTTGCGGTTGATATAATGAGATGCAAAACCTTATGCAACTTCTAATTTTCATATAAGAACAATGCAGTTATTAAGAAATACTTGGACTGAATCTGAGACTTGAGAAGCGAAGAGAGGTGAATATAAGCAATGTAAGTTGCAGAGTAGTTGGGTACTTTTTATATTGTTTGAAGCTTCCACAATGTTCTGCCGCAATTTTAAATCGTACCAGCATATTAATATTTAAATGGTGTTCTTTAACTTTTTATGTAAATTAAAAATATAATCCCTTTTTAAAATTTTATATGTCAGTCAAACTTGTAAGGCCCCCCCCACACACATACACACACACACACACACACACACACAACACACCACCACGCACCACGCACCACACCACCACACACACACACAACACACACACACACACACACACACACACACACACACACACACCCCCCACACACTCCACCTAAGACACCCACACACACACACGCGAGCACAGCACCACGAACGCCCAAGACAGACCAACACAACACACACACGCACGAACGCACGTAACAAACCCAACCACACACGCCGCCCCTGCACGCCCACCTACACACCACACACACACACACAACACACATCAACCCCGCCCAAAGCACACACCCCACAAAACCCAAACCCACGCAGCACTTTCCCTCCACACACCACAACCCCGACCTCAACCACACACCCCCTGCACGCACCGCAAGGCCTACACAACACACCACCACGGGTTTTGGGCCCCACTACAAACCCCTACACACACTTTTGGGGGCCGGGGGGGAAAAAAAAACACTCACCCATCCTTCCAACACAAACAACACACACAAAACATCACAACAACAAACACACACGCACGCAAATGCACGCACACACATCCACATTTTTCCTTATAAAACTCCGTACTCAACATACGATGAAAGTACAAATAAAAAACAACTTATTATCAGCCTCGCGAAGAAGATTACCTTTTCAAAAAGTTCCGCGACCGATGCTGAACAATATGGCTCTTAGATGTGCCCGTGATAACCTAACCTCCTTTCTGCTTTCCACGTCGCTTCCCTTCCCATATTTTCTCATAGCCAGATATATATATCATTATAAAATGCTTATATTTATCTATATTATCTTCTCTCTTCTATTCCTGGCATCTTCTTATTTATCCTTTCCCTCTCCCTATACTCGCGTACTCTGTCACCTCCACCCGCTTCGTGCGTAAGAGAACCACTGTCAAGGTGCATGAGCGAGTTTCACGGCCCGAGGCTTTGTGTGTGTGTGTGTGTGTGTGTTTGTGGGTGTGGTGTGTTGTGTGTGTGTGTGTTTTGTGTTTGTGTGTGTGTTTGGTGTGTGTGTGTGGTTTTGGTGGTGTGTGTGTGTTTGTTGTTTTTTTTACCTATCCTATATTCTAATAAAACTGAGCTAAGTTAGTACTATATAAAAAAGGAAACCTGTCTGCGATTACACAAACATCGGTATTGATTTTCCTTCATAAAACATTCGCACTTTTCAAAACCTTCGCCGAAATAGAATGCAAAATGCAATCGCCTCATAAAACAATTACTTATTTTTTATCTTGATTTAATGATGATCATATGATCGTTATCATTATAGGTGATAAATGGTATACTACTAATAATAATCATGACAGTCATAATAATGAAAAGATGATTTATATTAAATGTACTTTATAACATAACAAAACAATAATAATAATAATATAATAATATTATAATAATATAATTAATATAATAATATAATATATATATAATGACAATAATAGTGAAAAATTTTAACAAGATCTATTAGTAATACCATTATATAAAGTTTATAATGATAATGAGATATAATGGGGATGATGGGTGGTGAAATAGTAATAACAATATAATAAAAATAAATAATAATAATAATAACAATAATAATTACACTAACGAAGAATGATAATAAAAATGATAATAATAAAAGTAAAAATAAGAATGTAATAATAAAATAATTTTATTGTCTCATTATCATAATCATTACATTTTATTACATCATTTTTTGAATATTTTTTTTTTTTTTTT
>NW_023651397.1:0-5647 GCF_015228065.2 Penaeus monodon
AATAGGTATATTACTATCTACATATAATACTATATACTAATATTATATTAATTATATAATATATATACTAATTATGTATATATATAATATATATTTTTTACTAATATATAATATCTATATAGTAGTATGTATATATATATGTTTTTATATAAAAGATATATATATATATCTAATTATATATTATATATTATATATATATATGATATATATATATATATATATATATATGTATAAAAATCCGCCTTGTTGAATGAATTATGGTTGATGTATGTAATCTGTTATAAATATCCAATTTCCTCTTCTATCTGGAGTATATATCTAGTATATGAAATGTTAGACGGTAGTTATCCTTAGACGCTGTTCGATGAAATCATTTCGACCACATAGACACAATTGATTTTTCGACAAACAACCACACTTTCGTAATGAAATAAAATTATCTAATTAATACTTAATTTTCCATAGCATTTTCATAGTATTTTTCTGACTCAGGTTTATCCTTATATTCATCCCAGTTCGCCCTGACATTGGTAAAATACATGAGATAACAATGTTTCCATGGCAAAAATCCTTTTATTTGGGTTAAATTAACAGTATTTAGCAGAACTGATCCAGTCTTAAAAGCTGAGACGGGAAAAGACCCTTGTAATGTTTACGTGAAATGTAGGCAAACATGCACACACACACACACACACACACACACACACACACACACACACACACACACACACACACACACACACACACACACACACACACACACACACACACACACAGTATAGCATTTTTTAATTTCCGTTTTTTGCCATATGCTCTATCGGCTTATAGCTTTATAAACAAACGTCTGTCCACAAGATCAGAGTGGACAGACGTTTCAGCAAGCAGAATAAATAAGTAAAGTTACTAATCAAGTTTTCTCTAACTTTTTTTTTCTCCTTGTTTTGTCTTATGGCAACCTTACAGTAATGTGTTTTTAAATCTCATGACGTCTGTTCTTATCAAGACTAGTATGTATCAAGTTCGCAGTTGGCTTTCCCTTGTAGTGTTCGGGAATCCCACACATTTTAGCAACTGCTGAGGGTAGCCATCCACTAACATAGCCTCACATTATACGTAAGCATGTTGTATTCATAAATGCTTTTACTCATATAACAATTGCATAGTATTTGTCACTAGGCAAAGTATCTATATATACACCTTTTAGATATTTCTGGCATTAACTGATACTCGTGTTGCAATAAGGACACGCCAAGACAATTCAGATAACATTATGGCCTCAGTAACCTGATTTTTAGGACACTTTAAGATGGGGATCACTATCTGTGTACACATCGATACACGTAGGCTGTGTACCCCATGCCAGAGTTGAGGAAGGGGGAGGGTAAACAAGATGGTTCCAGTCACTTCTTTCTCCTCGCCCATAGGATTCAGGGACCATGATAAAGATGCTTTGCTCGCCTGAGTCAAGTGGCCCTCCCTTCCAGCATCCAGCCAACCAAATAAAACAAAACTTCGAAAGAGTATAGCTGGACTCGGGTTCACATCAATCTTTCTACATGCATTTCTGTCTCTGTCCCTCTCTCCGTCCTGTTCCATCGACATACCACGTATTACCAGGACTCCTTTCTCTCTTCCCGTTGTTGGTCTTCCCATTCGGACACATGCCCGCTACTTCAGATCCCATGACCCTTGTTATTATTCTCTCTTTCTTTATTTACTTTACTCACCTTCTTTATTTTACGCTCTGTTATGCTATACAGGGAAACTCCCCAACCCTCTTCTCCTATGGACCCCCTCATTCATCATTTCATTTTATAGACAGCCGGAGCTAGACTTCCTTTTAGATTACCACTAAGATAAGTCTCCCATACACTAACTAGCATCTGTACATCTTCTCCTGCAAATAAACATGAACGTCAGAACACTCACCTCGCTGCAACACTTCAACTCTCCGGACATCATTTGCTTCAAGTAATCGAGCAACTGAGACAGTACTACTGCGACTGAGACAGTACATTTCTTTCGTCTTCATTACATCTTGGTATCATTTCCCTCCCACGTTTCCGCTGCATATTGAAAAAAAAAAACATTACCAAAACTTACTCACTTACTTACTTACTTGATGATGACTTTACTCTTTCTCCAGAAAGGACTTTTGTGCCCACATTCCCTAGTGTCGTCATTATCACAAAAAAATGCTAATCTAAAGACTTAAAACTTTTGTGCTATCTTTTTGGCGAGAAGTGGAAAGGGAAAAAAAACGTCCATGAGAACAAGGAAAATAAACATCACACAAATTGAGAGAGAAAAAAAAACATAGAGAGAGAAACAGACAGACAGAGACAGACAGAGAGCGAGCGAGCGAGAGAGAGAGAGAGCGAGCGAGCGAGAGAGAGAGAGAGAGAGAGAGAGAGAGAGCGAGCGAGCGAGCGAGAGAGAGGAGAGAGAGAGAGAGAGAAGAGAGAGAGAGAGAGAGAGAGAGAGAGATGTAAATGTAAATAAAAGCAGTATGTGTGTGTATGTGTGTGTGTGTGTGTGTGTGTGTGTTGTGTGTGTGTGTGTGTGTGTGTGCGTGTGTGTGCATGTCTGCCTACATTTCACTCTAAACCTAACAACAGAATCGCTATGATCTCAAGCCAAATCATTTTCTGTTGACTTGCCCACCAGTCCATCTAAAGTGAAAACCCTCCTCATTACCAAGAAATCGAGTCTTTTTTTTTCCACCACAATAGTTCCAGTTTAGTTTCAGAGTGCAAATATTTATTTTTTAGTGCACGACTCACTATCGCTTTTGCAATGCTACAAGAACTTAAACAAATCTACAATATTTTATATATAGCATAAAAAGTAAAAATGCGAGAGCTTTTGTCATATTCTTTACATATTTGTTTTAAATTCAAATACTGCATTTAATTGCAGAACAAGACAAAGGCAGAGCGTTCATCATATTCTTTATATTTTGCTTTAAATTCAAAATACTGTTTTTATATTATATAAAATAACAAACACAAGAGTTTTTTATCACATCCCTTATATTTCTGCTTTAAATTCAAAATAATGTACTTTGTATATGGAATAAAACAATATAAGAACTTTTATCATTTTCTTTATACTTTTCTATTCAAATAGTACCAAATATGGTCAAATATTCTCTTACGTAAACAAATATGACACTAAACGAATATGTCCAAAGCTTCCTGACACACTGGCAAAAATCCGTCACTCAGGTTCACTTGTACGATAAGTTGAGATTCCAGAAGTTCTGCATTGGTGCTGTTAGTGTGCCGTGTCCTGCACTGTAGAGCGTCGAGCAAGCGTCGTCTCAGATGATTTAATACACACACGTAGATGTAGATGTATGTTTGTAGAGATATAGGTAAATAGATGTATATATATGTACTCGCATTCTCTCCCTCTTACTCTCTTTCTCTCGCTCTCTCGCTTATAGATACACACACACACACACACACACACACACACACACACACACACACACACACACACCACACACACACACACACACACACATACACACACACACACACACACACACACACACACCCACACACACACACACACACACACACACACACACACACACACACACACCACACACACACACACACACACACATACACACATACGGTCAGACAATTCTATCCTATTAAAGGCACCTTATTTCGGCACCTTAGTTCAAACTAGATATTTCTTGATTGAAAGGGATTCTAACACTTTTGCCTCATACGAATTTTTAAAATCTATGACATTTACTCAGCGTCATTCCAAATTAAGAAGTGTTACTTCATCCCGTACGTGGATGAAACAAGCATTTGATTCCCTGTTGCATCTAACATCGCGGTCATGTTCACCTGTTCTCCTGTCTAGAGCTCTGCCAGTTTCAACTATGTAAAAATTTCGAATATACTGCACAAGGACTAGCGTAAACAAAATCGTAAAACATATCCAAGATAAATATAAGCATTTTGGGTTTCTTTTACGTCCTATTTCGGTAATAAATCCTTAGGAGTAGGCGACAGTTTGTCACTTCTTCGTATTAATCGAAACAATTGTTGCAGTTTTTCTCTCGGCCTCTATATGTCTGACTCATTGAATAAAAGGCTGGAAAGAGATATACACATTAATACACTAAACACTACTGCCCTATTAACTCGACGTATCCAATCCTATAGTTCGGAAACATCTCAGGGGATTCGTATCAAGAAAAAAGAGATACTATCAGTTTGTATATTATATAGTCTATATCAAGTGTAAACTAAAACGTAGAATTTCATATTATATATACTTAGACCAGTCCACGAACAGAGATCGATGCCAGCTAAGTTAAACCGTATATCATCGAGGGACGAGTCACTAGCGCCATTCCTACGAGCGATTCGAGTGTATAGAATCTCGTTTTCGCGAATGAGTGCACCTGATTTAAGTAAAGACGAAGATACTCAGCTTAACAGAAGATACAGAAATGATACCGAGTCCCCATTTGTTGCATTGTCTACTACTAATCCCCTAAGGCAGCCAGTGTCAGAATCTAACCAGGGCCCCATAAAAAAAGATAAAAAAAAAAAAAAAAAAAGCCCTAAGGGAAATTGGTCTGTCAGGTAACCACGTCCAGCGAAACACGTAGTGGACTTCCAGCCTATTTTAATCAGTTCTTTTTGTAAATTGATAAACTTACTAGTTAATAAACTTTACAATACACCAAGTATCGTAATCATATATTAGTTTGATGCATCTTTATTTCTGTAATATTCATAATATCATATGAAGATCCATCATGATAAACAACAAGGAAAGAATGTACATTAATTATTTTAAACCACATTTGACCTTAGTATATAGTATGCAGGCCAGATAACCATGAGTCGATGCGACGAAACGGCCATATGGTTGACGTAAAAACGGAAGAGGCTATTTCATAAAAAACAATAACAATAATAGAAAAAATAAAATAATATTAATGATAATAGTAATATGATAAAAAATAATAATAATAATAGTAATAATAGAAAAAAAATGTGAGTGTAAGTTATGCTCTCAAGGGCGAAGGATTAGCTTATTACTCATGCAAAACCGACTATAAAACTGAAATACCTTGATTTAAAAAAAAATTCTACAGCTCATCTTGTAATAAACGGAATCATTATCAATCTGAAAGTGTTAGCTAGCAAAGCTCTGCACATTCTTGCAGACATTTGAAAAGTTATCGTCATGTGAAACCTTTTCAACTTTTCTATTACATATTTTCGTTCTTATCTAATATTGAAGCCGACTATAATTTTTTGGAATTTTAGTCTAAAATAACATTTTTCGAAGTATAGTGGTATAAGAAATAAGCAGTACAATCAAATACAGATCTATAGATTTTAAGTCCTTTTTCCATCGCGCGTTGAATGTAATATTGAGATCTCAGTTCCGTGTTTTTTTTTCAAAGTAATGCTTAAAAAGAGCTTTTGGAAATACTTTCATTAGTCTCAGGTTATTTATGAGGAGGGAGACCAATTATCATATATCATATCCATATCTCTTAAAAGTCCCATCTGTGATTCCTAGGATTATTTTCAGCTTTAAATATACTACTTCTGAATTATTGGATTAGCGAGAGATGGCTGTCCTACATTAGTTCCCTTAC
>NW_023651398.1:0-2500 GCF_015228065.2 Penaeus monodon
CAATGCGGCATCATTATTCCATCTTCATAAAATATACCTCAGGACATCTGACTTAGGATTTGAATTGCTAAATCAATTTCCACCGAGTGCCCACGGGAGTGAGCGTAAAACTTCGCTGTCATTACTCAAGCATGAGTAGACAGGTAATGTCTACGGAGCTAGTAAGATCCTAGTTGCACACTCCTTTTAGTGGGTCGTGTGGCATGGTTGGTTTAGCACTGGCCTCCGGTTTCATACCCGGAGTGACCTAGGTTCGAGTCCTGGTCAGGGAGGGTTGTTATTTATATATATATGTGTGTGTGTGTGTGTGTGTGTGTGTGTGTGTGTGTGTGTGTGTGTGTGTGTGTGTCAACAATACGTAGCAAGGCCGGATGTACACTTTACACCTCCGTCCAAGCACGCAGCCCTTCTCCTTGGGCAGGACGCAGATGCAGCCCGGCTTTCTTTTCGCACAGGAACATACATCCGTCCTCGAAGGGAACCGCCGCATAAAAGGACACGTCCGTAAGGCAGAGACACAGAGAGGGACACAGCAGACGGCCCTAGCCACACTGGGTCCAGCTCCACCACCTCGTCCTCCACTCGGGGACACGGGGGTCTCTTGGGGGGTCTCATATCTGTCGTCAAGAATAAACCAGCAAGCTAAGCCCCTTTTCACTGACCCACCCAAGTCCATCTCTCGTCTCGCTCACATCTAGTGACGCGGTGCTCCTAATATCTCGTGTCACTCATATTCTGGTGGCTTGCGGTGGCCACTCGCTTACATCTGGCGATGTGGTGCTCCCAACTCACGTGTCGCTTACATCTGGCGACAGCGGTGGCCTTTTCGCTTACATCTGGTGACAGCGGTGGCCTTTTCGCTTACATCTGATGGCAGCGGTGTTCAAGAACCTCACAACGCCAATGCATATTCGCCTACCACCTCGCTCCTCGCCGACGCCTGTTGGCGATCCACGCGAAGTGCCTCCCCGCCTCTTTTAACGCCCAGCCATCACTACCAAGTCGTCTTCGATCACGCCTACCCGCACCATGTCTGTCCTACTACTTCGTGCTGACCACTCACGCCTGTGCTACCCTCCTGACGAAGTCGCTGAAGATGTATCCTCGCACTCTACGCCGCCACACTCGCCAATCCGGCTCACCTGCCTCGCTAATTCTTCGCGAACCCTCGTCAACACAGCCAGGATGTCGCAGTTCTATCCAGCACCAACAATCTTCCTCGTTACTATCAAAAGTAAGTGTACCTTTAATGCCAGAGTAACTATTGCCCTCCCTATACCCACCCACACCTTGCATACAAGTTGCCTTCTTTCAAATTCAAGTACACGCCACTCTACGAACGCACACTACTAACTCTATACTACATAACTCCTCCCTGTCAACCATTGTTTTTTTTTCAACACACACTGAGATCAAAAATAAGTGACATGCACCCTCACTTCACACCTCATTCCCAGCTTTAACCTCCTGTAATTGATGTATTGTGTTAGTATTGTTCTGTCTATTATCATTTTATCCTCAGATCGCACAATTTAGCATATATATTTCTCTCAGAACAAATGAGTACCTTCAAGTTTAATTATTTATTGTTATGTTTGGCTGCTCTCATCATATTATTCATGTTTATTTGTGTCGAATTAATGAAATTATCTATTTTTTTCTCTTATATGTTATTCCTATTAGTAATCACGTCATTACTTCTTGCGTATTGTTATATTCTGTGTATACACTACATCGTTCTTTATATCATTGTTTCTTCATACTTGCCGTGCTAATCTGTCGCTCGTTCACACGTAGATTTCGATCACCTGACTATCCTCTTATTTACCTACCTGCCACTCTACTCGGAATTCACTCTAAAATGCGTATTTTACTATGTGCCATCCCTATGACTTATAACTGAACCCAAATCTCTTTTACGACGTCCTCTCGAAGTTTGATATCTTGTCCTCAGTAATGCTGGAGTTTATGCTTCTTTAGTTTAAGGTTTGGTGAATATGTACTGATGGTAGTATCTCCAGTTGCAAATAATGGCAACACATTGGAGACACCATGCTTTATATAGGCTTACTCGGTTACAATCACCACATTAATTTTAAGCCCGGCTCATGGCCGTAAACGAAGGAACCCTGCGCCCGCCGCACACTTACGCTCATACGACTGAAGCGCCGAGACGCGCACTGTTAGAATTAAGTTCAGGCCCAGCTGCCTATGTGTTCGAAGCATATATACTTGCTTATTTACCCCAAAGATATGGAATTCTTATCCAATTAATTTTTCTATCTTCAATATGATGGTACCTTATTGAACTCGCTAATCCTGACACATCCAAGTAATTAATACCTTACTTGACACGTTACTCTTCTTGTGACAAATTGTTCTTATTATGCTCTCATTTTTCTTGCAACTTAGTAAGGCGATTGAAAAACACATTATCATCCTCCTCCTTAGCCCTTTTACTGGCCTGGTACACTTATATTTCAGCTTCTGAAGACGATGA
>NW_023651399.1:0-5646 GCF_015228065.2 Penaeus monodon
AAGTCACTCGGTTTCCTGAAAAAGAGAAATTTGAAAAAAACCTTTTCTCTCTTGCACACAAACACCCACACACACCACCACACACACACACCCAAAAACACACCACACCACCACACCCACACCACACACTCGATATCTATATCTATATTTCTTTATCTATCTATAAATTATAATTATGATGATTTTTAAAATACACCACACGCCAAAACCACACACACACACAACACACACCAAAAAACACACCCACACAAACACACACAAACACAAAAAAAAAATATATATATATAAATATAAATATATATTTATATAATAAAATATATATATTATATAAAATTTTTATTATATATATAATTTTTATATATATATATATAATATATTTTTATTATATTATATATTATATTAGTATAAAAAAAACATATATATATAATATATATATTTATATAAATATTATAATATGTTATTATATTAATTTTTATAATATATATTAATATATAATATATATATATTTAATAAATAAATTTTTAAAAAAAAATAGCCATATAATACAAAACAACCCCAGTATTTGTTATTTATTTTATTTAAAATATATATATATATATATATTTTATAATAATCTATTAATAATATTATTTTAAAATTTATATAAAATATTAATATATATATAAAAAAACAAAACACACAACAAGGGTTATTTATTATTATTATATATATATTTTATATAAATATTTTTTAATTTTATATATATTATATTAATATAATATTTTATATAATTTATACAAACAACAAAACAAAAAACCCCCCCCCATTATATATTTTTATTAAATATTATATAATAATATATTATTTAAAATATATATATTTATATTATATAAATATATAAATATTATTTATATATTATTTATTATAATTTTTTACATTTTAAAATAAAAATTAAAATATAATATATATATATATATTAAAATATAATATAAAATATCTATATATATTATATATAAAATATAATAATAAAATTTAAAGAATTTTTTTTTTTTTTTCCCCCCCCCCTCTCTCTCTCTCTCTCTCTCCCCTCTCTCTCTCTCTTCTCTCTCTCTTCCTCTCCTCTCTCTCTCTCTCTTCTCTCTCTATATATATATATATATATATTAATATATAAAATTTTAATATATTATATTTTATTGTTTTAATAAACTTTAATAATAAAATAAAATATTTTAAAAATATATATTATATAATTTAATTAAAATTTTATTATGTAATGCACACACCCCCACACACACAAAACACCACCAAACAAAAACCCCCCCACACCACCGACACCACATACACCACACAACACCACACACACACACACCAAAAATTTTATTTTTATATATATATATATATATATATAATTTTTTATATAATAATAATTATATTTTTTTATTTCATTTTAAAATTTTAAAAATAAAAAAATTTTTTTTAATGTAAAAAATACTATATATTATATTATTTTATATATATAAAATTTTATATATAATATAAAATATTAAATATTATATACAATAATAAAAATATTAATTTAATATATAATAAAAATATATATATATATATAAATAACACGCACACCTCTTTCTCTCTTCTCTCTCTCTCCTTTTTTCTCCCCTTCTCTCTCTCTCTCTCTTTTTTTTTTTTTTAATTTTAAAATATATAATATTAAATAAAATATATAAAATTTTTATATAAAAATTTTATTTATTTTTTGGTTATATAACTTTTTATATATATATTTTAAAATTTTAAAATACTATTTTATATATATTATTTTATATAATCATATTATATAATTTTTATATCCCAAACACACACACACCACACACACACACCATACCACACAAAAAAAACCCACACACACACACACCCCAAAACACAACACACAAACAAAAACACATGCATAAAAATTTTATATATAAAATTTTTATTTTTAATATATATATATATATATATATATATTAATATATGTATATACAATCACATCCCGCACATCTTCTCTCTTTCTCTCCTCTCTCTCTCTCTCTCTCTCTCTTTTATATATTTTATATATATATTAAAATATATATTATATTATATATAAAATTATAAAAACACACACACCACACACACCCCCACCCCCACACACACAAACCACACACACACCACACACAAAAAAACCACACACACCCACCACACCCCCACACACACAACACACACTAAAAATATATATTATAATATAAATTATATAATATATATATTATAATTATTATATTTAATAATTTTATTCATTCATTAACATTTTATATTTTTGAAAACATAAAACTTTCAATAAAATTTTATATATATTATATATATTATATATATAAAAAAATTTTAAAATATATATATATTAAAAAGGGCAATATTATATATAAAAATTTATATTATATATATATATATATATATTATATATTATAAAATATATATTATTTTTATATATTATATAAAAACATAATAGTCATATTCATAAAAATCCTAGAAAGGCACACAAAAAGTAGCACAACATCCCAAGAGAACATTTCCCCCCCCGGCCCCCCAATTCCACTCGTTCCACAGGAACAAACGGCGAAACTCGCACCTGACTCCAGATAACAAACCCCTAAACGCTTGGCTTTTCGACTCTGAACGGCAGCTTTATCCGCCTCGGACGCCACGAGAGTAAACCGGCCCATTGAGAAGGCTCGGACATTCGGGGGCAAGCATGGAAAGCCCTACGTTAGATGCTGCATTCGCAGGCGAGGAGGCAGGGCAAAGGGGGGTCTGGAGGAACAAGGGTTTTAAAGGGGGGAAAAGAGGGAGGGGGAAGAAGGATTGAGAGAAGAGAGAGAGAGAAGAGAGGGGAGAGAGAGAGAGAGAGAGAGGAGAGAGAGGGGGAGAGAGAGAGAGAGAGAGAGATGGGACAAAGAGGATGGGAACAGATAGATCACCGATAGATAAATAAATGACGAGGTATAAACAAGTATGTAGATTGAGTAATCGATAGAAAAGAGGGGAAAAATAAGGGATAAAGAAATTGGAAAAAAAAGGAGAAAGAATAGGGACGTTGATGCATCGAAAATAAACAAATAGAGAAAGAGAAGACGGGGAGAAAAGAAGAAAGAAAAAAAAAAAATTTTTCATCCCGAACCAATAAATATCAAATACCGGGGAAAAAAGAAAGAGAAAAAAAAAGAAAAAACCCAGAAAAAGAAAAGTAGTTTAAAAGAAAAAAAAAAAGAAAAAAAAAGGAAAAAAAAAAAATTTATATATATTTTTTAAAAATCTATCATAACCGTAACCCGACTAGAAAAAGGAAATTTTAAAAAAAAGGGACAATGTGAAAACAAAAAGGGGAAAATTAAAAAATTGATAGGGAAAATTTTGGAACAACGAGCACACACAAGGAATAAGAAATTTAGGAAAAACGATAAACTAGAAAGTAAAAAATAAAAAGCTAAAGTTTTACGTTTCATGGTTTTTCCATTGCAAACATTTAAAAAGGGAGAAAGAGAGAGAAAAGGAGAAGAGGGAGAAGAGAAAAAGGGGAAAGAGAGGAGAGAGAGAGAGAAGAGAGAGAGAGAGAGAGGAAAAAGAGAGAGAGGAGAGGGAGGAAAAAGAGAGAGGAAATCTTTTGGGAAATGAATCGCATGCTATTATAAGATAACATACATGCTAAAATTTACTTTTATTGAAAAAATAATAAAAACAGAATGCTCAGCTAAACATACAAGAAATACTCTGATGAAATGGAGAAAAAAAGAAAAAGAAGAAAAAGAAAAAAAAATAAATAAAAAAAGAGAAAAAAAGGTCCCCCAGACTCGTTGGCCCTTTAGATCCCAGCGTTTTTGCGACCCCAAAAGAAGCTCTTTTCCCCCAAGGGGAAAACCAGCTTCCTCCTCTGTGTTGGGGTGGACACTGGGGATGACGGAAAAGGCAAAAAAAAAAAAAAAGAAAAAAGAAAAAAAAAAAGGAAAAACCCAAAAAATAACAAGAAAAGGTAAAAACGCCCAAACGAGAAAGGGCTTACTTGTACAGATATTTCAACTCGTGGGTTTTGGTTTCCACATTTTCCCCGCTGTGTGTCTGTTTATAGGGCTTTTTCTTTCTCTTCTTCCCCTCTCTCTCTCTCCCCCTCTCTCCCCCCTTTTCTTTTTTTTTCTCTCTCTCGCAAAACCCCCCTTTCTCTTCTTATTCCAGTGCTTTTTTTCGCTTTCTCTCTTTTCCAGAAGGTTTTCTTTTTCACTGTATTTATTCTTCCTCTTTGTTATTTTTTTTCTGCTCTATCTCTCTCACCCTATCCCCCTTTTCGTTACTGCTTATCTTCCCCCCCAAAAATAAACCCCCAATATCAGTACAGTACATGTAATCCCACCCATAGTATCCATTCCTCCAAAATATCTCATTTCTTCACCCCCCTAACCCTCAATACACACACAGCCTGACCCCCTTGATAACGACCAATAGGAGCGCACTTACACACTGTATAACTCTCCCTTATTCTAAAGTTCCCATCATACCATTCCTCCCCCTCTTTTTCTTTTAAGTTCAATTTTCCAATTTCCTTGGGTCCAATCACCGCTGGCAAATCCTTCTGAAAATTTCGCTTTTTTTTCCTCCCTCTTGTTTAAATTTTTGGTTTCTCACGTGTTGCACTCTTTTATGTGACACTTTTATTTGCCTTTCTTTTTCTTGGTCCAGGGGCATTTGCTCTCCCAACCTCCGTCTGGTTCTGTTTTTTTCGTTTTGCATTTGCTAAATATATAGGGCTTTGGTTTGTTTATTTGCGTACTTAAACACAAAGCCCACCACCACCACACACACACACACACACACACACAACACACCACACACACACACACACCCCCACAATATATATATATATTATAAATATATATATATATATATATAATATATATATAAAATTATATATAAAACCCCACACACCCAAAAAACACAACCAAAACAAAACACACACACCCACACACACACACACCCCCACCCAAAATTTTATATAATATAAATATAATTTTAAAAATTTTTTTTTAAAAAAAAAAAAAAAAAAAAAAAATTTTTTTTTTGGGGGGGGGGGGGGGGGGGGGGGGGGGGTGGGGGTGGGGGGGGGGGGAAAAAATTTTAAAATTTTATATATATATATTTTATATTATATTATATTTAAAATTTATTATATATTTTATATTTATATAAATTTTTATATATTATTATATATATAATATTTTATATATAATAATATTATATTTAATATATTTAAAATATTATTATAAATATTATATTTTATATATAATTTTATATATATATAATATTTTTAAAAATTATATTTTTTTATTTTTAAAAAAATTTAACATAATAAAATTATTATAAAAAAAAAAAATAAAATTTTTGGAAAAAAATACCATTTTTAAAAAATTTTATAAATTAATATTTTAATGAATAATATTAAAAAATTTTTTTAAAAAAAAAAACAAACCCAAAAAAAAAACCCCAAAAAAAAAAAAAAAAAAAAACCCCACCCCCTTTTTTTAAAAAATTTTTTATTTTTTTATATATATATATCTTTTTTTTATATTAATAATATATAATATTTATATTCTATATATATAA
>NW_023651400.1:0-5646 GCF_015228065.2 Penaeus monodon
AAAAATGTAGTTCCTAGCGAAACGACCTCGTCAGAGACGAGGTTTTTAAGTGCTTTTTCTTGGGAACTAAATTGGGGAGCATAGGACGAGGCAAAAATTTTTTAAGGTCATTACTTTAGATAAAAGTTTTCGACATTTCATGTTAAGGTCGAGCGAAGATTATTTTTTTAGGGGTTTGGAAGTCCCCTTGCCCACCAGTTTTTTTTTTTTTTTTGGGAGGGAGACCCCCTCCCCTCGTTTCCCGGGGACCTCTCGGGGATTTTTGGAGCCCCAGGAGGGGAAACCTAAAATTTGTCTGTTTCCTCCGAGAAACGATGGACCGACAACCCCTCCTTCCAGGGGGAAAGGGGCCGTCGGCGACAGAACCCTCCAGGATTTTTAGCGGGGAAGTCGTCCCGGCGTGATATATTTCTTTAAATTTTTAGGCTGTTTAATTAGCAATTTTTACGGGAAAAATTTTTTTTTTTTTTTTTTTTTTTTGGATTTTTTTTGGCTATCAACCAGGGGCATGTGGCCAAGGTTATTAACCCAATGGATCCTACATTCTGTAATCAAATAGGTCATAAAGTTTGGGGCCCTTAAAAAGTATTATTTACTTTTTTTTCATATCTAAAAGTTTGTGTTGTAAAGTTTTTTTTTAATTCTAATTTTTTTTTAGTTGCGGCTTTTTTTGTATTTGGTTTGGGAAAATGATTTATTGTAGGGTGGGGGTAATGAGGCAGTGGGGAAAAATTTTTAATAAGGAGTGAGGTGGGAAAATTTTGGGGGATTGCCCCCTGGCCGGCCCCCCACCCCTCCCTTCTTTTCTTGGGCTGTTCCACGTTTATTTTTGTTTTATTTTGTTGGATTTGGAGGTTGGTCCATCACTTTCCAGGAGATGTATTTTTGCTTTATAAGGGACACAAAACACCTGAACTGACGGACTATGAAAGGTCCAGATCCATTGACCGAATTTTTCACCTGTCTTGCATGGTCCCAGAGGGCCTGGTCCCCATATTAGCTTGATTGATTTTTGGCCCCATGTAGTTACGAAGATATTACCCAAAGTTCATTTTTGGGGGTTTCTAATGATTAAGGGTTTAATGAACTTAAGGGAAAAGAAAAAAAAATATTCTACGTGGGTCCGTGTGCAAAATCAATGGCTTTATAATGGGGAAAAAGTCAGCAGAAAATCGATGAGATTTGGGAGTCTGAACTTAGTTCACTTTTAGTCGGCCATACAAGACAAATAATCTTCTTTGGGCCCTCGGGAAAATATATGGAAAAAAAAAGGGGGATGTTTTTGGTTTTTGAACCCTTTGTACCTCCACCCCGGGGCCCCCCCTTGGCTTGGAAACCGGGTTAAAAAAAAAAATTTTTGGGGTTTTCCCCTGGGCTATATTTTATGAACCAGGTATCGAGGTTAGAAGATCATACCGACTTTTTCGCGAGGTCGTGGGGTCTCGTGGGAAGGGGGCCCATTTCCACTATTCCCTTAGGGGCTCGGTCTCGAGCCCTTTGCGGATAGCTCAAGGTAACTGGCCCGCTGAGTCGGAGGGGGGGTATCTGACTTTCCATCAAAACGCTCGATCCGAGTCACTTAGGGTCCAAGACAAACGCAACAGGGATTCGCAACATCCAACCTTTCAAACTTGTTTTCGATGCGACCATCACGATTGAACCCATAATCTACTTTAGAGACCTAATCGGGCTTATATACCATTAGCAAAGACTGTCTATCAGCTCCCCATTTTTTTACCAGAAATGCACTTTAATAAATTCAGTGGCTTTTTGACATTTATTCTTTAACTGACCAATGTGGTCTTTCCAATTGATTCTAACTATCAGAAGTGCACCAAGAAACTTTGCAGAATTTTGAATAGGTATTGGGTTGTTGTCTAGAGTTAGCCTGAATGTTCGGCTTTCTCCTTCTCCTACTGAAAAAATTACCCCAATACTCTTTCTATTGAAACACTTAAAACCCACTGGAGGCCCCAGTTATTACTCATATCCAGTGCCATTGGATGCATTTTGCTGATTAATTCTGCTTATTGCTGGAGTGCCATGATGCACATCATCATCGTACCAGTGAGTATTTCAATTCCGAGGAGGAGCAGGTATATGTCATTGATCATACATAGACAGAATGTTGTGACAAGACACTTCCTTGTGGGACCCCGTTTGCCTGGAACAAAATGTCCGAACAGGTGGGGAACATTGCCCGGAAATAATTGACAGCAAAAGTTTCTGTCAGAAATGAAATTTTGAATAAACAAGCAAGTTTCCCACGTATCCAAAGCATAAGTTTTTTCTGATTAGGCATATCGCATGTCATGTCGTAGGCTTTTCTATTCTAAAAATACTGAAAAATCACAAAATCTTTTTTGGCAATGGCCCTCTTGAATATTACTGTCCAGCTTAACTATGCTGTCGAGAGTTTGCGGCCCGGCGAAGCCGCACTGCTCGTCAAACTAGTAAATTTACTGAATTTAAAAAATGCATATAGCCTACTGTTAACAATTCGTTCCATGACTTTGCATAAGCAACTTGTCACGCAATTGGGGCGGTAGGAGATGCAAGTCTGGGATTACCCCCTCCGTTCATATGGGATGATGTGTGGGCAAAGTGCCTGAGTTTGGAAAGTGTGACTTTTCCAAATTTTCTTGTACACTTCTAGCAACTTAATCAATGTCATCATGATTAAGGTGCGTCTCATCTCATATCGCATCTCATTGGGGCCTGGGGATGTTCCTCACAGGCTTTCTAGGGCTCTCATACAAAGCTTCATTCATTGTTAGTTTCTTTATTATAATCAAAGTCTCTCCTGTGGCAAAGTTGAATAGGTTGCAGCTCAGCGGCTCCTTGTGGTCAGGAAAGCGGGATGGTAAGTTTGCCGAGGCTGCTTGTTAAGAGACCTGCCTGGCGAGTACATTAGCAATGTCCTTTAGGATTGTCAAAATTGTTCCCTCACTGATATGTGTTTAATTTACAAGATGTTTTTTGTTCTTATTGATTATATTGACAGTGGACCACACCTCTGATATTTTGGGTAGAGCTATGTATTGTATGAGACAAAGCTAGCCAGGAGTCTCATTTTTGCTTGTCTTACTACTCTACGAGCCCTAGCTCTTGCTAGTTTGTATTGCAAAAGTTCCTCATTTGTGATGTTATTTTTGGAAAAGCCTGTAGGCATTATTGCGTCGGCACTCGCCTTGCGGCATCTGGTGTCCACGCATGGCACTCTATGCTTTAACGCTATCGTGGGTCGAAGTTTTAGGAATGGATAGCAATGCTGCTGTCTATAATCGAATTTGATATTGTTTAATTTATCATCATGGTTTCTCCACAAGTTCGGCTTGACGCTCCTTGTGAAGGCGACCCAGTCTGCTCGTTTTACGTTAATAATTTAGGCGCTGAAGCCGTTCTCACTGTGTCGCATGAATATTTAAATTCAAAATAGGAAGATGATCGCTTCCCACCCCCGGGGGGAAAAAAAAAGTCGTCAATGTGTGCCAGGCACTTTGGCTGCTATTGATGAAGAGACCAATTGATAAGTCAATAGCTCAATTTACCCGTTATTATCGTCCACCCGCACGGACTCCATCAGTCAGTAGGATTAATCTGACTCATTAACACTTTTCACTCTTGCTCGACCCTACCATCCCAAATTTTCCCCCCCCAAACCCGCAGTGACCCCATAACGTATGATGAGCGTTAAAATCAGCTAAAATTACGTTTATTTTGTGGCAGACGTTCCTGAAAAGAGCAAAGAGCTCATCATAGGCTATTGCTGCATCAGGTTGACCCTAAAGTGAACATGAGCCAGATACGTGCCATTACTTTTTACTTTTGGGCATGCGACAAATTCCAAGTAGAATCAATAGTCACTTCTGTAAAAGGGAGGCTTGGGGTGATGTACATGGCGCTCCGCCTCCACCCCTACCCCAACGTCCTTCCGACATAAATGGTATTTCCTCATCGACACGACTCGTCATAGACGAGGTGTGTAAGTGCGGTTTCTTGAGACTATAATTCTGGAGCAAGGACGAGGCTAATAATTTAAGGTCATTTACTTTAGATCTAAGACTTCGACAGTTTCCATTGTATAATGGTCGACGCGAAGATTACGTTTTATGGGGTTTGGAAGTGCCTTGTCCACCAGTTTTTTTTCTTCTTTTTTTGGGAGGGAGACGCCTCCTCTCCCTCGCTTCCCGGGGACCTCTCTCGGATGGTTTGGAGACAGAAGCCTCCATGTCCTGCACCTCCTGTGAGGGAGACGACTGACAGATTGCGATCTGCTTCTCTCAGCGAGAAACCGATCGCGAGCCAGACGAAGTCCTCACAGGAGTAGCCCGGACGGGAAGGTGCGCTCCGGACTGTGATTCGTATCATCCTCCTTAGGATGTTTATGCTGGGTTGATGCAGTCATTTGATCAACCAATTTGGTCAGTGATAACTTTAATATTTAATTCTTTAACGGTTGTTTGAAGTTCAGCAATTTCTTTATCCTTAGCTGCAAGCTGTTTGACTGACATTACTTGCACTAGGGGTGATGTTAGTTACTGCTTCAGCATAGAATACGGGTTTTGTGTGTCAAACTTTCCACTTTCCTCTTAGCTTCAGATAACTAACTTCTGCTTTCTCATATATGCTAATGTCTCGGTTTCCTTCTTCAGGATGCTACACTCAGCAGATCCTGACTGATGGGGACCTCCACAATTAGCACATTTGGAATCTGGCTAGTACATGTGATGGTGTCATGGGCTTCAGCACATTTTACGGCATACAATTTACTGAGTCTTTATCAATACATCTAATGAGGTGTGTCCGAATTTTTGGCATCTATTACAATGCATTGGCATTTTGAATATAGGGTCTTACTTGAACACGTTCATAACCGACTTTGACATATCTGGATTTTATTCAAAGCAAAGGTCAAAAAACCAGTCAGTTTTTCGTTCGCACATTCCCGTCCTTCTTGGGGTTTATACAATGAAAAAGTCCACTACGTCTGGTCCTTCAGCTCTCAGAATTTCACTTTCTTCCCTCGTCCTCAAAACCCCGTGAAAGATTACTCCCTTACAGGTATTTGGCCAATAGGAATAGTTACTTTACTCGAAGATCATGAATTTGGCGTCAGCTTAAGTAAATCCTTAATCTGGGAGTTGTATTGTACTTTAACAAGGAGGCTTCCATCTCGCAATTTTTTGACCAAAATCAAAATCGCCGTCCACTTGACCCATCAAGGACCTTTTTGATGATAAAGGGGTTCACGTTCAAAAGCGATTGATTTTCATTCACGCATTTTACATTCGCGAACCTTGCATTCTCGGTGGGGGGGTTGAAAAGTGGTCTTCTCGTTTGTCTTTAGTGGGGGTTCCTTTTTTCAAGGGTCGATTTGTCTTAGAGGGTCAGAGTCCCCCTCCTCCTTAGGAGGAGAAGGGGTAGCCGGGGTATCATCCTCCTGGGCATCGGACCAGGTCCGACCCCTTTGTCAAAATTGTTCTCCTGAAGGGATTTAAAAACTCTTAACTTTTGGTATCAAACCCAACAGCAATACTAAGAGAAGTAAAACATATTTTTTCCTCTACCCCAGTGGAACCTGTTCGTTCTCCAGTACACGAGAGGTCGGAGTTTTAAATTGGGAGGACTAACGTCCCCCCGACC
>NW_023651401.1:0-10000 GCF_015228065.2 Penaeus monodon
ATTTGACAAGTTCAAATTCTCTAAAAATTTTACTTAATGATTATCATTCGCACAACCATAAATTTAGTATTTCTGTAAATTTTACAGAACATATACACATACTTTTCTGGCAGTTATTAACAGAAGGATTTTATAAAGGATGAGTAATGCAAGTATAGATCTGTAGTGGTATTTATATTTTGCAGGATGAATTAGAAAACTAGTACAGATCCAGTATTTATATTCACAGGATGAACCTATATTTACTAAGAGACAAAAAGGAGCAAGAGATCACTAGGTTTATATTCAGACTGCCAAATATTCAACAGCTCAAACTTTTACCTATATATATTTTCATTGTGATGTAACTGGAATGAATGTCCATCAGGTGTACTTATAGATGTCAGCCGATTTTAATATCTTTAACCTGCATTTTTTTTTAGGGAATGTACATCCTAAAATATTCCAAAAATATATAAATGTGTGTGATATACATAGCATTCCAGATGAAGTCTTAAGGCAGGCCCTTCAGCCATGGTGTACTTAATGAAATGAATGACCTTTTGCATAAGGATGGTAAATGCCAAAAAGTATTTTTTATACATAGAATTAGGATCTGTGGTGACGATATTGATATTCAATGGATACGTTCAGTTTTGAAAATATGTACATAAATTATAAACACTGTATTATCTTTTGGCTATCATTACCAAAATTGAAATTATCAATAAAAGAGTATATATATAGAGAGACATATAATTTTCACTGATATATAATGCATAACTATTTGTATATGCTAATCATGCTGAATATTTTTTTTTTTATTCAGTTATATAGAATAAGAATATTCACTTGAAGAATTTCACCATAAGAAAACTATATGGACAGTCAGTACAATATATATTATTAGAAATAAGTTAGAGGGTTACCTAAACTAAAGCCTATGTATACCAAGATATGGTAAGTTTGATTAACCCTTTGCCAACGGGCTGCCATGCCCACTGTGAGTTTACTTGTTTAATTGTTTTACACTAGATGGCTACACTTGTACTAAGTCACCAATGAGCCAGTTACAGTAGTACTGCTGTCTCGCCCGTCACCTTTTCGATGATTTATGAATATATTTACGCTATCTTATTTTGCTATTTTGCTATCTTATTAATGTTTATAACATTATATTAATTCTAATATTTACAATAAAAATAACACATCAATATTCATAACACTAGTAAGCAATGCATTTTTCTGCAATCAAGGAAAGGTGAAATCAGGTAAGGTCACAAGTCTACTAATTGATTCCTTTGTGGCTAAGCACTAGCAGAGCCATCTATGTGCAGAGACATTTCACAAAAAGATAAAAAATGAGCACAGCATTTTCCCCGCGGCATTGGGTTAAATTTGTTCTTATGTGATCTCCAATGAGAGATTAATAAGGTTACTACAGCCATTCACTGAGACAGGGCTGGTTGCATCTTTCCATAACACTGTTTATTTATTTATGAAAACATTAAGCAGTCTGGTTTATTTGCAAACATTCTACAAACACTTTTTTCTAACCATATGTAAGTCTTACAGTTAGCTGAAAAATGTGTGATACATTTACTAGATAAAAAAAAGAAAATACCTAGAGTTTGGGTGTCACTCCTATATGCATATTTACCTACATGAAGCTAAATATCAGCCTATGGACACATGTCTATATATATATATCTATATATCTATATCTTTATCACTATAGACAGGTAGATGGTTAATGGTTACAATGCAAAATGAATGTGCTAAACATCAAAGGTCATATAACATTGTGAATAGGGTAAAGATGATTAAATGGTCCGTAATCAAAATTCGTATAGCAGTTAGGGATAGTATGGCACTGAAAGGGGCAAAGAAGGGTGAATGTAAAGAGGGTGAGTAATGAGCCAAGATAGGGATTAACAAGGTGAACATTGTCAAGGAAGTGTGGGATTCTGCAAAGATGTCTATAGGGTAAGGTAGGAACAGTAAAAGGAGAAAGGGGAGTTTAAGGGCTATCAGATCACAGTTTCAGGAGAAATGTTAGGAGGGAGTAGGAGGAAGGGGTGTGGTGGGGAACATGAGTAGGAGGAGGATGGATGTCAGCAGTTATTTTGAGTAGAGGGGAATAGGAGCAGAGAGATTGAAGGATGAATGAAGGAGGAGGATGAAGGGTAGGTAGCGGTGCAGCAGAGATTTGAGTGTCTGGAATAGTGGTGGAGATTGGGGTGTCTGGATTTATAGTGCAAAAGAAGGGGGCATAGAAGTGGGATGATAAAGGAGATACTGGGGGAAATGTAGAAATATCTTGGAGGAGGGGGAGGGGCAGAGCAAAGGACAGTTCTGGAGTAGGGAGTAAGAGAAAATCTCATCTGCATGCTTCCTGTCTGGCCTCACATAAAGAATTGACACCTCTAACTGAAACTTGTAGGTGTGACAGCCCCTTATAAAATACATATGGGAGCCACCATAGTTGTCAAATGTCTGTAATGTGTAGTGCAGTTTGATCGATCCATGACTAGGTTAGGCACACAGTATTTGCAGGGTGGTGTAGATGCCAACAGTGACAATGACTGGAGGAGGCTGACATGGTTGGACAGGGAGTGGCTATCCGCCATTATAAACATCAAGGGGAGAATTCATGTCTCAATAAAGTAATTTTGGCAATATTCGTGGAGGACTTACAGTGGTCTGTAGGGGGAATGGTCCCCACAATCCCTTGCTCACTGTTGTCATGAGGGGGCTTAAGAGACAGAGACTGAAGCACATGTAGGGATCACCCCTACCTTGAATGTCAGCCTTCATCTTTTTCTTATAACCTTCTGTACAGTTATCCTAATCGTTAACTCATTTTTACAATTTTCGCCACAATACCTTATCATGATGCTATATGACCTTTGATGTCTAGCACATTTATCTGTTTTAACCATTAACCATTCTGGGAAACTACAAACATCATCTTATTAACCCTATCACTATATTTTGATACACTGCTAATCACCTTAATGGAGACTTAGCAGAACATTTTCAGTAAATAATGGACTGCTCAGCAACTTTTGACATGTAGCACACTTCAATCATCAACTAACATCCTTCTTTACCCTTTTCACTACTACACCTTTCTATAGTGCTACATTACCTTTGATGTCTAGCACATTTACTTTAAATTGTAACCATTAACCATTATGGGAATAATGATAGTAGGTGCTGAGGAGGGGGTAGTAGTAGCAGTGTTCTGAGTTGTGGTCAAAGGAGAGCAAGGGGTCAGGGAATCAGGAGAATTTAATTATGCGGGGCTAGTTGATAGAAGGGCAAGCCTCATTGCCCCTTATAAGGGTACAAAATCTTCATTACTGGCCATTGAGAGAAACAGTCTACTCCTCAGGTCCCCTTGAAGGGTATGGGCTAGACAACTAAATGGAAATACAGTGCCTAGGGCTCTCCCAGCTGTTCATGACCGACATAAAGTCAGCTTTCATTCTTTCACACGACTGTCACGTCTTAGGAAATAGATAGAAGAATGGGTTCAAGAAAAGAAAGAAACGGAAAGGGGAAGAAGAAACGACATGCAAAATTAGTTGAGTCAAGGCAGAGGCCCAAGGCAAGCAGTGATCTCCAGCTTTTGGGTCCCAACAGGCATGGGATTATGGGGGGTGGTCGCTCTGTTGGAACTTGTCTGATCTATTTGTAGTTTGTAGTTTGCCTTTGCTGAATCTCATATAATTAATGAAATGGTACCAAATAAGTAATATATGCACATAATAAAATGTCCATCCTTCCGGTAATTATAAAATGACATTAATACAAAAAGCTGTTTTCAACAATAAACCAAAAAAATAAAAAAATAAATAAAACATAACTTAGAAACCTTAGAATTATGTTAAAGATGAAATATTTACTACCTTAATACATCTCAATGTCTTGCTTTATGCCAAGAACACATACTCAGATAAAAATGGTAATCCATAAACAAAAAGGATGTATTACTCGTGTGTTTGGCGGGCAAGGTATTGCATAAACCTATACTGATCTGTGAGTTCCCACCACTGGCTGTCTATCCACTAAACTCCTTTGGTGTTATATATACATACCTTACATTATGGCCCCTACATTCTGCTACATGTCTCACAGGCCCCAGTTTGGGAAACACTGATCTAGAAAAACACAAGTTGCCTACAGAGTCACAAAAAAATTCAAGAATGAGAATAAACATGGGATTTTGTTTTAGGTTTTCCTTGACCAAATAAGCTGATACAAGAACAGCATGAACCTCTGGACATGCCACTGAGATCCTATAATGCTGAATACCGATTCCCTCTCTAAAGATGGTCGTGGTGTTTATCAACAGTAGATGAGTAATGATATAAATGATAGTACAGTACAAAGGTTAGACAATACACTATTTATGGTAGCCACACTTATCACAATTCTAGCATTTCTTATGGCATGTATTTTAATGGTGTGGCCAGTGCTGTTCACAGTTAGACTCTTTTCTTCTACTGATACGATTTCCCAGGCGATATATGAATGAAACACCTTTATTTCCATAATCTTTGCAGCAGTGGTTGACCCTGAACTAGGAATCCCGGTTCATGCTAATTGGAATAACTAGTTACCAATCTGGAGTCAGGAATGCTATATGTTGAATTTACATTTTTTAACAATAGCATTGAAAAGTAATTTACTGTATAACAACCACAAATTGAAGCAATGGTAGTATTATCAGCAAAAATAGGAAAATAAGTGGCCAAAACTCAGATGATAATTTAGGTAGACTTCATAGGATTTTTAATGATCTTGTACATTGACGGTTGAGGAGATAAGACCCTTGTTGGTCCTGAGAATCAGTCTGGAAGTCCTCCCTTACCTGAGGAAGTGGAGAATACTTTCATAACGTGACTGCTGTAGGGAAATAGTCAAACCAAGAAACAGACGAATCTTCAGTGATACTTGAGCAGTTTCATAACTGAAGTGTGACACATAATTAGAGACTCGCTATGCTGGCTTCAGATACATAACAAGGAAAGGTCAGTGGAGGAACTTATAGGAAAAACAAATTGTTTTCTGGTGCATCCATAACTCTAGCATAAACCAGTAATGTCTGGGCCCCACTCAAATGAATGGGAATAAAAGATTGTCATATAAATTTATAAAAGCTTTATGGTTCTCAGTGCGGTACTTCCAGTATTTGGCTTGGGTGACTCTCCAGCTGAGGAGGTACACAAACAACTGACCCTTTAGACTCAGCCACTGAGGGTTGTTTTAATCTTGAGTTGAACCACGCTCTTCACTGCAGTAATCTGAATCAGTGTTAACTCTTGATTAGAAAATATCCGATTATCTTTAATTTGTTAAGCAAAGGAAGTAGACAGAAATAATCACTATTGGAGGTGATGCTGCTCATTTTGAAATTATCACTCAGGATATTGGGCTCCCATCAAACAAATAGTCTCTTGTCTGGAGTCTTACCCTTCCTTGGTGTTGAAGCTGTTCAAGTTTTGTTACGTTTCCTGGTGACTGGGTTTAAGCTTCAGGAATTTATTTATTTCTTTTTCATAGGTCTTTGAGGGTATAGAGTTATGAGGAATTTCAAATGGGCCAGAAGTGCTGTCCTGTTTTCTGTTTTTCAAAAACTTACATGGACTGGATTCTAGGCAGGTAATGAGCTATTCTTTGTGGATTTGCTGTGATTATATATTGTGTATAGGCTAGCGGATGCCGGAGTGGGTTAAGGAGCATCAGACTCAAGACGTCACGACGACAATCTGAGTTCGAGGTTTGAGTACCGCCGGCGCAGTTGTTCCCTTAAGCAAGGACTTCACTCGTTGCCTACCTGCCAACTGGGTGGCCAGCCAATCCCAAGTCGTGCTGGTCCCAAGCCCGATAGAAAGAATTATTACCTAAATGTAACACCGGCACTCTCCGTGGAAAGTACTGGGTCCCTACCACGTACTCCTCCAAGAGCATCACAAATGAAAACTATATTAAGTATCATGCTTGTGACCAGGCGGCAAACATGAACCTCACCGTAAAAAGAAGAAGATAAAAAAAAAAAATATATAAGATGTATGTATCTAGTATCTCTATCTCTCCTCAATAACGGTATCTCTGTTTTGATGCAGCATGGACCTCTCCACCATCCTTCGCACATCTCTCACTCGATTCTGCCTTTTCTTTCCACTTAGTACCATCGCCAGCCCGCAAATATCTTTGATGTTTGTCGCTCTCTTAGTCTTCGGTTTGCTCTTCCTCTGTTTCCTATCACATCCCTGTCAGCAAGTCTTTCTCAATACTTTAACTTCTCATCACAGACCAATAAAACTTTAGTTTCCTTTGTTCAGATGTCCACGCCTGTCTTTACAATTTATTTTTTCTCAGCATTCATCATTTGTTTTCCTTTTGTCTGTCCAGTTAATCGCAGTACTCGTCTGTAACACGCACATTTCAAAACTATTGACCTTTTTCTGTCTATCTTCTTCAGCACCCAAACCCTCAGAACCATATGAATGCAATTGGGAAAACTAATGTTTCAATAACCTCAGCTTTGTCCGTAAGGTAAGCTTCGGTCTTTTCCAGATGTTTATTGAGAGCCAACTGTGGGCGTTTTTGGCAATGGTAATTTTCTTTTTATCTCCGGTGAATCATCATATGTATTCGTTAAACAGCTCAAGATTAGTGAACTCGTGCACATTTTCCCACCACTTCCATTGATTTTACATTTCATATTGTTCATTGCCCGTTATCTCGATCTTCCATGGTCTTTTTTCTTGGCATTAAGAAACAAACCAGCTTTTCGCTTGCTTCTACTAACTTTATCTAGTAGTTTGTAGTTCGAAATGATTAAAAGAAGATTGCCATTGCCAAACCCAGCCACAATTGCTCTCAATACTCTGGAAAGACCGAAGGCATTACCTTACTGACAAGCTGAGGTTATTGAACTCATAGTTTTCCCCAATTTGGCATCATATGATGCTGAGTGTTTTGGGTGATGAAGTAGATAGAAGAAAAAGATCAATAGTTTTGAAATGTGTTGTTACAGGATGATACTGCTTATTAGCTGCCCGAGAAGACGATGATGTGAAGTGCTGAGAAAATAAATCGTAAAGACCGTCTGTTGGAGACATCTTGACCAAAAGGAATTAAAGTTTATTGTCATGATGATGAGAGTAAAAGTATTGAGAAAGACTTGCTGACAGGGATGGTGATAGTAAACAGAGGAAGAAGGCAAACCGAAGACAGACTGAGCGACAACATCAAGATTTTTGCGGCTGTCGATGGTACAAGTGAAAGAAAATGCGAAGAATTCGAGTTTGGTGCGAAGGTGGTGAGATATCCACGGCCTGCTCAAACCTGAGGCATACCGTTTATTGATTATGATTGTAGGTTTAAGTTTCTGTGTAATGTTTTCGTACTCCTTGTAAGTTCTTTAGTTGTCTTACTGGATAGAACTTTTCCAATTCTCTGGCAATGTTCTTTTAAATATTTTTCTTATCTCGTCGCAATAATCCACACATACACACAGCATAAGTGTCACCAAACACACCCACGACACACACACCCACACGATAATATATATATATATATATATATATATATATATATCATATATATATCTATCTATTATAGGTACTGGTGTGCATGCCTTATATAACCTATCAGTAGTGAATTGAGAGGCCTATGTTCCTGCAGTGGAATGATTGCTGGTTGAAAAAAAATTATATATATCCATCAATCACTATAACGGTATGCTCATGTTTGAGCAGCCGTGACCTCTCACACCAATCCTTCACCACTAACTCGATCTTTACGCTTTTCTTTCCAACTTATACCATCGATCAGCCCGCAATATCTTTGATATGTCGCTCAGTCTTGTCTTCGGTTTGCCTCTTCCTCTGTTTCCTATCACCATCCCTGTCAGCAAGTTTGTCTCATACTTTTGGGACGCCTCATTACATGACATAAACTTTAATTTACTCTTGTTCAAGATGTCCACAGTCGTCTTTACAATTTATTTTTCTCGCACGTCATCATTCGTCTTCTTCTCTGTCCAGCTAATCGCAGCTACGCTTCTGTAACACCACATTTCAAAACTATTGTCTTTTTCTTGTCTATCTACTTCAACACCCCACAAACACTCATAACCATATGAATTCAATTGGGAAAACTAATGAGTTCAGATAACCTCGAGCTTTGTCCGTAAGGTAATTGCTTGGTCCTTTCCAGATGTTATTGAGAAGCAATTGTGGGCCTTTTGGCAATGGTAAAATTCTTCTTTTTATCTCCGGTGAATCATCATATATGTTTAGTTAAAACAGCTCCGTGGTAATGATACTCTTTCACATTTTCCAAATCTTCCATTGATTGTTACGACTGTTCATCTTGTTCATTGCCGTTGTCTTTGAATCTTCATGATCTTAGTTTTCGTGGCATTAAGAAACAAGCAGCCTTTTCGCTTGCTTCTGGTAACTTATCTAGTAGTTGTTTTGTAGTTTAATGATACTGCTGGCAATCAAAACTATATCACTCGGCGTACCTCAGATTTCATATTTTGTATCCTCCAACTCCACAGTTTCATTCAAATTCTCTAGATCACCTCTTCATAATTGTTCAGAATATATATTATAAGCGGTGTCGGAGACAGAATCAACCCTGTCGTACTCCCTTGTTTGACTTCGAACCATTCGTTAACCCATAATGGTTTCTTACAGCTGCTTTTTGTTGGTCTACAGGCTTTTATTAATTGGATGATGTGTTTTGAACTTCATATCGTACATGGTTATTCAGAGGATATTATCGTGATCACAGTTCAAAAAGCTTTTTCACATAATCGTGAAACCCAGGTATGGTCTTTTTGATGTTCCTGTTTTTCTCTATGATTCAATTTTAAATTTAGAATCTGGTTTTCTGGTACTTTTCTCCAGGCGAACAACCCTCTGTTCGTCTGCATTTCCTCTCTTAACGTTCAACTTCATTCTTTCAGCAATATTTTCAACAAAATTTTGCTGCTGTGACTTATTAAGCCATTGTCCTATTATTGTTGCATTGGAGTGCGTCACGCTTTTTTAGGTATGGGAGTAAAAACTGATTTTACCCAGTCTCTGCCAGTTTCTTTCATTCCATATTTTTGTACAGAGTTTTGTAGAACAGTATTCAACACTTTCGCCAGCATTCTTAATTAGTTCTGCTGTTATTTCATCTATTTCCGGGCTCTTGTTATTCTTTCTATATATCTATATATCTATATATAGATATAGATATATTATATAATATATCTATATAGTGTGTGTATAATGTATATATATATAGATATATATCATAGATATATATATATAATATATAGATCTATAGATATGATATTTATAATATGTATATGTATAAGTTTACGTTGTGTGTGTGTGTGTGTGGTGTGTGTGGTGTGTGTGTGTGTTGTGGTGTGTGTTGTGTTGTGTGTGTGGGTGTGTGTGTGTGTGGTGTTTAGTGTGTGTGTGATGTGTGTGAGAGACAGAGCGAGAGAGAGAGGCTTTGTTGTGTGTGTGTGTGTGGGTGTGTGTGTTTGTGTGTGTGTGTGTGTGTGTGTGTGTGTGTGTGTGTGAGTCTGCTGTGTGTGGATGTGTGGAAGAGAGATAGCGAGAGATTGCGTGTATGTATGTGTGGTGTGTGTTTGTGTGTGTTGAGTGTTTGTGTGGTGTGTTCTGTGTGTGTGTGTTTTGTCGTGTGTGTGAGTGTTTTTGTGTTGTGTGTGTGTGTGTATAAGTGTGTTGTGTGTGTGTGGTGTGTGTGTGGTGTGTGTGTGTGTGTGTGTGTTGGTGGTGTGTGTGTTGTGTGTGTGCGTGCGTGTGTGGTGTAATGTGCGTGGTGTGTGTGTTTTGTGTGCGTGTATGCTTGTGTGTGCTTTCGGGTTATATATATGGCTACTCATTGGCATACTACTCAAACACACATTCCATGTCTTTCTTCAGCCTTTTCTGCTCGCTTCGAATGCTATGAGAAGAAGAAATGCAACTGAAAA
>NW_023651401.1:15000-31696 GCF_015228065.2 Penaeus monodon
ATAAAATCTAAATCAGATCTCACGTGTAGAACCCCTTGCCGTAGTGATTTTTTACTGTGGTTTACCAAGAGCGCGAGTCAGGCTGATGGGCAGTGTTAGGTTTCACGTGGACATGAACTCAGATGATAACCGTTTTCGCAGATGAATGCAATTTTTTTCTTTATCTTCTGTGTTTTTTTATCTGTATGTATTTCTTTGTATATCCATTAAAAAATAATTCGTCTATCCATTCCTCATTATATATTATTCTCTTTATCGTTTACCGCTATTAGTTACAAGCTTATTTATTCTTTTACACAGGTATCATCCATCATCATCCTCTGGTGCCTTCTTCACAAAGAGGGTTGGCAAAACTGCGATTTTCTAAGCAGTTTTATCTTCATCTCACTGAGAAATTCTACTCCGGTATTTAACATCATCATCTCACTTCCTCCTTGTATTTCCGATTGCTTTTGCCCATCTCACATTCCCTCTCTGACAAGATAAAAGCAAAACCGCATCTTTCTTTTATCAGTTGTCTTCTTAACTTTTATTTTTGCATTAATCCCTCTGCGTCCACTTCATTCGTGTCTCTATCGGTCCAGGCAATTTTCAGCTTATCCGATACACCACATCTCAGATTCGGCTTATTTTTTTTCGCAATATATTCTTATTAAATGTCCGTGTTTCACTTGCGTATGCTAGTATTGAAAATATATACGTGAGTAGTAATTTAACATTTTTATATTTCATATTTATATATTTCTATAGTATTTTAGATTTCCTTCTTTGAAACTCCCTACAGCTCCAAAAATTATTTTGCCTTTCCCATTCTGTCTAACCTCTTCATCACATTTACATAGATTCTGTGACCCCATCAGGTTACTCTTCCCGTGTTCGAGTTTGTTCTCCATCGACTAACGCAAATTTCCGTCTTTCTCCTTTTAGCGGGATAACTTAACCTTTGTTTTCTTAACATTCAGGTCATGTCGTTTTTGGGCCCGCAATGCAAGTATATTTCTGTCTTCTTTACTTCCATAAACAGGGCAGTATCAAACCTTATATTTCTTTATCTGGATGAGTTACTCTAAAATAATTTCTTTTCCATCTGCTCTCGAATCAGAGATTCCACTGTATAGACTGATAATATGCATGTAAAAATCACTTTCGCACGCTATTAGGAAAGGACTTTGTAAGGGCGCCGTTTGAAGTCACAAAGCCCACTACCGAACCGCGAGATTTTGGTTTACCGTCAATTCCCCTGTGTATTAAGTGTTATAAATATAAAATCTATTTATTCTCTCGGAAGCCCAATTTCCTACTTCCAACTTGGCGTCCATGCTCCGAAGTTCGTCGGCCCTTTCATGAGAGCTGAAGGGCGGGGGGCCAGTCATTATGCAGACGCCGACTTTCTACCAATATTTTGGTATATTTTTAATACACGAGACACTTCATATATTATTAGTAACGGGCTAAGTTCTATTTTCTGCAAATTGTTACCAAAATCATATTTCAGAAATTCATTTAGTGATTGTTAAACTTCTTTCACAGATGGCGATGGTTCTTAGAAAAAATACAGAAAAGAAATTCTGATAGTCCCTATTAGTGTGTGGAACCTGTGGTTGGAGGTTATTTATTGTTCAGTGAAATAAGACATCATAAATTCTCCCAGACTAAGAGGTTTACGTGTATGAGAATAGTTATCCGATAATTTAGGCAGCACACGAAAATCGTTAATCTTTGTATCTTCTTAGACTGACGAGCTTTCGGGAATAAGACAAACATAAATATCGCGCTCAATATTTTGGTAAAAATATCCCAGCTTACGATTTGCTTTGGTGTTTTAAACCTAAAAAATATATATTGTATATCACTGAATACTGCATTCAGTAAAAAAAACAAAATACTGATCATTCAAGTATAAATATGGCATAAATTAATAACGCCGTTTACCCTCCACCACAAAGGCGTGGGTCCCCGCCTTTGATGCTGCGACTGAGTCGAGTTAAACTTGGTTCGTTTGTCTGACAGGAGTGAGAGCTATAAATTGGTGAGGAGTCAGAGTATAAATATATTTGGTAGCCTGGTGTCAGCGGTCGGATTTAGAGAGAGGGGATTTCTAAACCTGACTCGGGCTGGCTCGGCTGATCTGATTTGCAGTTTCCTTTGTCAACATTTTTTTTTTCCAAAGACGAAACCGCCAACTGCTCTTGCTTGGTGGTCTACGAGTATTCGTATTTCTATCTGAAATAGCTGATATATCGCCGTAATCATTTTCATTTTTCCCATTATCACGTCTGCGAATATTACGATACATCATGGACGAAACAAAAAAAAAACATAAATGAGGGCCTGAAGCAAAACAACGCAGACTGGTTTGTTGCTAGAAACAGCGACGCTATTGGCATTATGTATTCATGCCATTTTCCAGTGTCTTTCTTCTTCTCATCGCAAATTCGAAGCGAGCAGAAAAGGCTGAGAAGACCTTGACGTGGTTGAGTATTATGCCATGAGTAGCATATATATATACCGAAAAGCACACACAAGCATACACGCACAAACACACAAACGCACATACACACACACACGCACGCACACCCACACAATCCACACCACACAACAACACCACACGACACCACAACACACGCACATACACATCACACCCCACAGACACACACACACACACAAACCACACACACACACACCCCACACAACCGCACACACACACCAACCACACCACCAAACGACCACCATCTCTCTCTCTCTCTTCTCTCAAACAAACACCCACCACAGATCTCACACACACCACACACACCACACACCCACACACTATACACACACACCACTCACACAACACACACACACACCACACACACCACAAACACTCACACACACACACACACACACAAACGACACTACAGCACAACACACAATAACACAACACACACTATCACACACACACACTCACACCACACAAAAACACTCACCCCACCCAAACACCCAAAACACACCGCAACGCACGCACGCACGCAACACCAAACACACACCACACACACACACACCCACACACACACCCACACACACACACACACACACACACACGTAAACTTATACATATAACATATACATACTATATATATAATATAATAATATATCTATATAGATCTATATAGTATTATATATGATACGATACAACACACATAGTTATAATAATATATTATATATATAATTATATATATATATTATATATATACGTAAAGAATAACAAGAAGCCCGGAATAGATGAAATACAGCAGAACTAATTAGAATGGCTGGCGAAGTGTTGACTACTTCTTCTAGCAAACTCCTGTACAAAATATGGAATGAAAGAAAATGGTCCATAAGACTGGGTAAATCGTCTTTACTCCTACCTAAAAAAGGTGAACGCACTCCCAATGCAACATGATAGGACAATTGCCTTATAAGTCACAGCAGCAAAATTTTGTTGAAATTATTGTGGAAGAATGAAGTTTGAAGTAAGAGAGGAATGCAGACGAACAAGCGGTTTTCGCCCTGGGAACAGAGTACCAGAAACCAGATTCTAAGTTAAAATTGATCATAGGAAAAACAGAGAACATCAAAAAGACCTATACCTGTTGTTTCATCGTTACGTGAAAGCTTTTGATACTGTTGATCACGATATCCTCTGGGAATAACTTTCGATTGAGTTTCCAAAACCACATCATCCATTATAACAGCCTTGTATGACCAACAACAGCAGCTGTAAGACCACTTATTGTGTTAACGAATGGTTCGAAGTCAACCCGGAGTACGACATGGTTGCATTTCTGTCTCCGCACCTCTTTAATATATAGTCTGAAACAATTATGAGAGTTGCTCTAGAGAATTTTGAAGAACTGTGGATGTGGAGGATACAAATATGAAATCTGAGTACGCGAGGATATAGTTTGATTGCAGCAGTATCACTGAACTTACAACAACTACTAGATAAAGTTTATGAAGCAAGCGAAAAGGCTGGCTTGTTTCTTAATGCCAAAGAAACTAAGATATGAAGATTCAAAGATTAACCGATGGGGAACCATGATGAACATGTTACATCAATGAATGATTGTGGAAAATGTGGAAGAGTTCACTTATCTTGAGCTGTTTTAACTAATACATATTATGATGATTCACCGGAGATAAAAGAAGAATTACCATTGGCCAAAAGCGCCACAATTGCTCTCAATAACTCTGGCAAGACCAGAAGCATTACCTTACGGCAAAAGCTGAGGTTATTGAACTGCATTGTTTTCCCAATTGCATCATATGGGTCTGAGTGTTGGGTGTTTGAAGTAGATAGCACCAGAAAAAGATCACTAGTGTTTGAAATGTGGTGTTACAGAACTGAAGTAGATGCGTATTAGCTGGACAGAGAAGAAGACGAATGATGAAGTGCTGAGAAAAATATTGTAAAGACCCGACTGGTTTTTGGACTCTTGGAACAAGAGTAAATTAAAGTTTTGGTCCTGTAATGAGAAGTAAAGTATTGAGAACCAACTTGCTGACAGGGATTGTGATAGGAAACAGAGGAGCTGCAACCGAAGACAAGACTGAGCGGACAATATCAAGAGATTTCGGCTGTCGATGGTATAAGTGGAAAAAAAGCGTAAGATCAGAGTTTTAGTGTGAAGGATGGTGGAGAGGTCCACGGGCTGCTCAAACATGAGCATACCGTATTGATTGATTGAATATATATAATTTTTTTTCAACTCCATTCATTCCACTGCAGGACATAGCTCTCTTTTTCCAGTCCACACTGAGAGTGAATATATGGCAGTGCCGACCCCTTACCTATAATATATTATATATATATATATATATATTATTTATATATATCATATATATATATGTGTGTGTGTGTGTGGGTGTGTGTGTGTGTGTGTACACTTCTGTGTGTGTATGTGTGTGATTATTGCTACGAGATAAGGAAAAATATTGAAATTAACTTGCTACAGAGAATTGAAAACCTGTTCTATCAGTAACAACTAAAGAACTACTACCAAGGAGTACGAAACATTACACGAAAATTTAGAACCTACAATCATCATCAATAACGGTATGCTCTGTTTGGCATCCGTGGATCTCATCCACCATCCGATTCAGCCACCAAACCCGATCTTTCGCCTTTTCTTCCCACTTGTACCATCGACAAGCCCGCAAATATCTTTGATTTGTCGCTCAGTTCTTGTCTTCCGTTTGCCTCTTCCCTCTGTTTTCCTACACCATCCCGGTCGCAAGTCTTTCTCACTACTTTTACTTCTCATCATATGACCAGAACTTTAAGTTCCTTTTGTTCAGATGCCACAGCCGGTCTTACGATTTAATTTTTCTCCAGCACTTCACATTCCCTCTTCTTCTCTGTCCACTAATCCGCATTACTCATCTGTAACAACACCACATTTCAAACTATTGATCTTTTTCTTGTCTATCTACTCAGCACCCAACACTCATAAATCATATGATGCAATTGGGAAAACTAATGAGTTTCATACCTCAGCTATTGTCCGTAAGGTAATGCTCCTGTCCTTTCCAGATGTTATTGAGAGCAATTGTGGCGTTTTTGGCAAGTGGCATTCTTTTTTTATCATTGAACTAACAACTACTAATAAAGTTTAGAGACGCATAGCGAACAGGCCTGGTTTGTTTTCTTAATGCCAAGAAAACTAGATCATGAAGATTCGAAATAACCGGCAATGAACAATGATGAACATGTTAAAATCAATGAGTGGTTTGTGGAAAATGTGAGAGTTCATCCCATAATCTTGGAGCCTGTTTTAAGCTAATACTATGATGAGTTCACCGGAGATAAAAGAAGAATGCCATTTGCCAAAAACGCCACAGTTTGCTCTCATAACATCTGGAAACCGAAGCATTACCTTACGGACAAGCGGAGGTTATTGACCTCATAGTTTTTTCCACTTGCATCATATGGTTCTGAGTGTTGGGTCTGAAGATAGTTAGACAGATGGAAAAGTTCAATAGTTTTGAAATGTGGTGTTACAGAACGGAGTATGCGTATTAACTGGACGAAAAGAAAACAAATGATGAAGGTGCTGAGAAATAATTGTAAAGACCGATCTGTTGGACATCTTGAACCAAAAGGGAACTAAAGTTTTATTTGGTCATGTGATAGAATTTAAAGTATTGAGAAAGACTTCTGACAGGGATGGTATAGGAAACTAAGGAAGAGGCAACCAAGAACAAGACTGACGACAACATCAAGGAAGTTGCGGGCTGGCGATGGTAAAAGTGGGAAAGAAAGGCTCAAGTCGAGGTTGAGTGGCGAAGGTGGTGGATAGGTCCATGCTGCTCAAACCTTAGCATACCGTTATTGATGATGATGCTATATATACATAGATACATACATATATATCCTATTTTTTTTTTTTCTTCTTCTCTTTTTTATCGTTGTTCATGTTTGAGCGCCGTGGTCACAGCATGATACTTAAATTATGTTTTCAGGTTGTGATGCTCTTGGAGTGATTACGTGGTAGGGACCGCCAGTTCCTTTCCACGGAGCGTGTCCGGGGTTACATTTAGGTATCATTCTTTCTATTCGGGCTTGGACCGCCTGAACTGACTTGGGCTTGGCTTGGCCACCCAGTGCTAGGTAGGCAATCGAGGTGAATTCCTTGCTTAAGGGAAACAACGCGCCGGCGGTGAACTTCAAACCCTCAACTCAGATTGCCGTCGTGACAGTCCTTGAGTCTGATGCTCTAACCCCTCCGCCCCGCAGCCTATACCATTATAGAATCACAGCAAATTCACAAAGATATAGCTTCATCTACCTGCTAGAATCCAGTCCATGTGTTTTGAAAAACAAAAACAGGACAGTCAACTTTCATGGCCCTTTTGAAAATTCCCTCATAACTCTATCCCATCAGACCATATGAAAAGAAATTCAAATAAATTCTGAAGCTTAACCCCGGTCACCAGGAAACTAACACAACTTGAATCAGCTTCAACACAAGGTAAGTGTAAGACTCCAGACAAACTATTTGTTTGATGTGGAGGCATATCCTGAGTGATAATTCAAATGGAGGCAGCATCACTCCAATAGTTGTTTTATTATTTCTGTCTACTTCCTTTGCTTAACAATTAAAGAAAGATATCGGATTTATTTTCCTAATCAGAGTTCCACTGATTCAATTAACTTCAGTGAAAGCGTGTTCAACTCAATATTAAACACCCTCAGTGGCTGAGTCCTAAGGGTCAGTTGTTTGTGTACCTCCTCCGCATGGAATCCACCAAGCCAATACTGAAAGTACCCCAGCACTGAAACCATAAGCTTTTTACATTTTTTGACAATCTTTATTTCCCATTCTTTGAGTGGGCCCAGACTTACTGGTTTATCTATAGTTAGGATGCCCAGAAAACATTTTTTTTTCTATAAGTTTCCCCACTTACTTTCCTTGTTATGTATCTGAAGCCAACATAGCGAGTCTCTAATTATGTGTCAAACTTCAGTTATGACTGCTCAATGTATCACTGAGATTCGTCTGGTTTTCTTGTTTGACTAGTTCCCTACAGCTTCCGTTATGAAAGTATTCCCCACTTCCTCAGGTAAGGGAGGACTTCCAGACTGAATCTCCTCAGGACTAACAAGGGTCCCTTATCTCCTCAAACGTCAATGTACAGATCATTAAAAATCTATGAATCTACCTAGTATTATCATCTGATTTTTGGCCACTTCTTTTCCTATTTTTGCTTGATAATACTACCATTGCTTCATTGTGTGTTGTTATACATAAATTACTTTTCATGCTATTGTTACAAAATGTAATTCAACATATAGCTTCCTGACTCCAGATTGGTAACTAGTTATTCCAATTAGCATGAACCTGGGATTCCTGTATCAGGGTCAACCCTGGACTGCAAGATTATGGAAATAAGGGTGATTTCAGTTCATATCTACGCCTGGGAAACGTATCAGTAGAAGAAGAGTCCTACTGTGAACAGCACTGGCCACACCATTAAATACATGCCATAGAAATGCTGAATTGTGATAAGTGTGGCGACCATAAATAGTGTATTGGGTCTAAACCTTTGTACTGTACTATCATTTATCATTACTCATCTCTGTTGATAAACCCACGACCATCTTTAGAGAGGGAATCGGTATTCAGCATTTAGGATCTCGTGGCATGTCCAGAGGTTCATCTGTTCTTGTATCAGCTTATTTGGTCAAGGAAAACCTAAAACAAAAATCCCATGTTTATTCTCATTCTTTTGAATTTTTTTTGTGACTCTGTAGGCAACTTGTGTTTTTTCTAGATCAGGTTTCCCAAACTGGGGGCCTGTGAGACAGTCGCAGAATTTAGGGGCCATAAGTAAGGATTGTATATATAACACAAAGGAGTTTAGTGGATAGACAGCCAGTGTGGAACTCACAGATCCATGTAATAGGTTTATGCAATACCTTGCTTGCTGCCAACACACGGTTAAATACATTCCCTTTTGTTTATGTGATTACCATTTTTCTTATCTGATTATGTGTATTGACATCAACAATACACCTGAGTGTATTATGGTTAGTAATCATTTCATTTTAACATAATTCTAGGTTTTCTAGTTATGTTTTTATTTATTTTTTTATTTTTTTGGTTTATTGTTGAAACAGCTTTTTGTATTAATGTCATTTTATAATTACCGGAAGGATGGACATTTTATTATGTGCATTTATATTATCTTATTTGGTACCATTTCATTAATTATATGAGATTTCCGTAAAGGCAACTACAAACTACCATAGATCAGACAGTTTTCCAACAGAGCGAACCACCCCCCATAATTCCCTTCCTGTTGGGACCAAAAGCTGAGATCACTGCTATGCCTTGGCCTCCTGCCTTGGACGTCAACTAATGTTGCATGGTCGTTTTCTTCTTCCCCTTTTCCGTTTTCTTCTTTCTTTTCTGAACCCATTCTTCTATCTTATTTCCTAAAGACGTACAGTCGTGTTGAAAGAAATGAAAATGCTGACTTTATGTCGGCCTCATGAACAGCCTGGCGAGCCTGCACTGTATTTCTTTAGTTGTCTAGCCCATACCCTTCAAGGGGACCCTGGGAGTAGACTGTTTCTCTCAATGGCCGAGTAATGAAATTTTGTACCTTTATAAAGGGGCATGAGGCTTGCCCTTCTATCACTGCCCCGCTAATTCAAAAAATTCTCCTGAATTCCTGCCCCTTAGCTCTCCTTTGACCAAACTAGAACACTGCTACTACTACTAATACTACTCCCTCTCAGCACTACTATCATTCTTCCCATAATGGTTAGTGGTTCAATTTAAAGTAAATTGTGTCTAGACATCAAAGTATGTAGCACGATAGACAGGTGTAGTATTGAAAGGGTAAAAAAGGATGTTATTTGATGATTGAAGTGTGCTACATGTCAAAGTTGCTGAGCAAGTCCATTATTTTACTGACAAATGTCTGCTAATCCCATTTAAGAGTGATTAGCAGATGTATTCAAAATATAGTGATTAGGGGTTTATAAGTGATGTTTGTAGTTTCCCATAAATGGTTCATGGTTTGAAACAAATAAATGTGCTAGACATAAAAGGTCATATAGCATCATTATAAAATATTGTGGCAAAGTGTAAATTAGTTAACTATTAGGATAAGTGGACAGAAGGTTATAAAGAAAAGATGAAGGCTGACCTTCAGGTGGGTGATCCCCTACATTGTGCTTCAGTCTCTGTCTCTTAAGCCCCCTATGACAACAGTGAGCAAGGATTGTGGGGACCATTCCCTACAGACCACTGTAGTCCTCCACGAATATTGCCAAAATTACTTTATTGCGACTGAATTCTCGCCTTGGATGTTTATAATGGCGAGATAGCCACTCCTGTCCAACCCCATGTCATCCTCCTCCAGTCATTGTCCCTGTTGGCATCTAAACCACCCTGCAAATACTGTGTGCCTAACCTGTCATGATCGATCAACTGCACTACACAATTACGACATTTTGACACCTATGGTGGCTCCCTATGTTTTTATAAGGGGCTGTCCACCTAGCAAGTTTCAGTTGGAGGTTTCAATTTCTTTATGTGAGGCCGTCCAGGAAGCATTGCAGATGAGATTTTTCTCTTCTCCCTACTCCAGACTGTCCTTTGCTCTGCCCCTCCCCCCTCCTCCAAGATTTTTCTACATTCCCCCAGTTCTCCTTTATCATCCCACGTCTAATCCCCCCTCTTCTTTTGCCACTATCAATCCAACACCCCAATCTCCACCACATTCCGACACTCAATCTCGCGGCACCGCTTACCTACCTTCATCCTCCTCCTTCCATTCATCCTTCACTCTCTCTGCTCCTATTCCCCTCTACTCAAAATAACTGCTGACATCCATCCTCTCCTACTCAGGTTCCCCCCATGCCCTTCCTCCTACTCCCTCCTCACATTTCTCCTGAAAACTTTGATCTGATAGCCCTTAAACCTCCCCTTTCTCCTTTTACTGTTCCTACCTTCCCCTATAGACATCTTGCAGATCCCCCCCTTCTTTGACAATGTTCCCTTGTTAATCCCTATCTTGGCTCATTTTACTCAACCCTCTTTACATTCACCCTTCATTTTAGCCCCTTTCGTTTGCCATACTATCCCTAACTGCTATAGCGAATTTTGATATAACGGACCATTAATCATCTTTACCCTATTCACAATGTTATATGACCTATTGATGTTTGAGAGCACATTCATTTTGCATTGTAACCATTACCATCGTCCTGTCTATAGTGATAAAGATATAGATATATAGATATTATATATAGACATGTGTCCATAGGCTGCTATTTAGCTTCATGTAGGTATATGGCATAAGGAGTGCACCCAACTCTAGTATTTTCTTTTTTTTATCTAGTAAAAATGATATCAGACATTTTTTCCTCTAACTGTAAGACTTCATATGGTTAGAAAAGTTTTTGTTAGAATGTTTCAATAAACCAACTGCTTTTATAATGGTTTTCATAATAATAAACAGTGTTAATGGAAAGATGCACCACCCTTCTCGTGAATGGCTTGTAGGAACCTTATTAATCTCTCATTGGAGATTCCACATAAGAACAAATTTAACCCATGCGGACAGGGGAAAATGCTGTGCCATTTTTTAATATTTTTGTGAAATGTCTCTGCACATAGATGGCTCTGCTAGTGCCTTAGCCACAAAGGAGTCAATTAGTAGATCTTGTGACCTTACTGATTTCACCTTTCCTTGTAATTGGCAGAAAAATGCATTGCTTACTAGTGTTATAATATTGATGGTGTATTTTTATTTAAATATATTAGAATTTATATGTTTATATAACATTAATAGATCGCAAATAGCAACATAAGATAGCGTAAAATATATTCATAAATCATCGAAAAGGGTGAACGGGCGATACCACGGCAGTACTCGTACCTGGCTTCATTGGTGAATTAGTACAAGTGTAGCCATCTATGTGTAAAACAGTAAACAGTAACTCCTAGTGGCATGGCAGCCCGTTGGCAACGGTTAATCACTTAGACCCATATCTTGGTATACATAGGCTTTTAGTTTGATGTAACCCTCTACTTATTCGTAATAATATATATTGGTACTGACTGTCCCTATAGTTGTCTTATGGTGAAATTCTTCAAGTTAATATTTCTTATATTCTATATAACTGAATACAAAAACAAATCATTCAGCATGTTAGCATATTCAAATAGTTATGCATTATATAATCAGTGAAATTATATGTCTCTTCCTTAAAATTAAATATATACCTCTTTTATTGATAATTTAATTTTGGTAATGATAGCCAAAAGATAATACAGTGTTTTATATGTTATTACATATTTTACAAAACTTGACGTATCCATTATATCATATCGTCACCACAGATCCTAATTCTAAGTATAAAAATACTTTTTTGGCATTTACCATCCTTATGCAAAAGGTCATTCAGTCATTAGTAGCACCATGCTGAAGGGCCTGCTTAAGACTTCATTGGAATGCTATGTATATCACACACATTATTATATTTGTGGAATATTTTAGGATGTCATTCCCTAAAAAAAAATGCAGGTTAAAGATATTAATCGTCTGACAGCTATAAGTACACCTGATGGCAGTTTTCCTATCCAGTTACATCACAATGAAAAATATATATAGGTAAAAAGTTGAGCTGTTTGAATATATTTTGGCGATCTGAATCTAAACCTAGTGATTTCTCTTGCTCCTTTTTTGTCTCTTAAGTAAATATGGTTCATCCCTGTGAAGAATAATACTCGGTCTGTACTAGTTTTCTTAATTCATCCTGCAAATATAAATACCACTAACAAGATCTATACTTTGCATTACCCATCCTTTATAAATCCTTCTGTTCATAACTGCCATAAAAGTATGTAGTATATGTTCTGTAAAAAATTTTCCAGAAATCTAAATTTATGTTGTGGAATGATTAAATTCATTTTTTAAATTACAAATTTCTGAGATATTTGAACTTTGTCAAATGAAACTGCTCATTTTCATTAAATTTTAAACTGTTTCCTATGACATAAAAAGGGTCAAATGCATTAATCTTATATTTTTTTTCTGTTATAATACTCATTATAATCTAAAATGAGCAATATCATTATCCTGTAATGATTTACAATGGGTTAAACCACAAATATTAGGCAAAAGGCTTTATATCTTCCACTGTGACGATATTCGTACATCACTGTCTCATCACATGGAATATATTAGGTGTGATTACCTTCTATTTCAATAACATTCATTGTTTTTTTTGCTTTTTTCATTATTGTATATTTTTTTATTAATATTATCAATATTACTTTTTAACATGTTTTTTTCTATGTTGGTCTCAGAATAACAACTTTTCTGTTCTATTCCCTGAATATAACACCAGTTCTATATTTGTGTCATAATAGAATGTTCATACATATATTTTTAATTTAGTTAATATATATCACAAAGATATACATGACATTTTAATGTCATAACACAACCGGTGTACTTTTTTCCTCAATTTACCTTGATATATAGGGTATAAAGACATACAAAATATAATATCAGAGACTATAATGCTGCTTATCATAGGACTTTCTGATGTTTTCATCTTTGTGATACAGTTCTGAAATTTTTAATAGCCTGACATATTACACTTACATTGGCACAATACATTACTTCTCAAATAATTTTTTTGTGTGCTTTTTTCTGCAAATGAAAAGGAGAACCGTATATTAAATTGGTATATATAACACATAAATCAGATCTATCACCCATTTCATCATCTGTGATCATTTTGTAAGATTCTCAATATTAATTTAGTGAATTAAATAACGCAGATCATCATAACAACTAACAATTGTTTGTACAAAAATGAGCATCAACATTCCAAACAAAGCACAGCTTTAATACATTTCATTACCCTATTTCATATCAAAATAACTCCATGAGGTGAGACATTACACCTTAATGATATCACTGAAGTATGCTGAGATGACGTCCAACGCCAATATAAATGCAGGACTCAAGAGGACAAGGATTGGAGATTGCACAGCAATATGCCAGTTCCCTGTCAAATGTACTAAAACCAATCCCCTCTACTATGAGCTGTGGCAGTTAATTTACATATGTAACATAAAATGAGTGAGTGCGAGTTAGTGTGTGTGTGTGTGTGTGTGTGGGTGTGTGTGTGTGTGTGTGTGTGTGTGTGTGTGTGTGTGTGTGTGTGGTGTGTGTGTGTGTGGCCTGTGCGTGTGCGTGAGCGGGTGCGTGTGCGTGGGCGTGTGCTTGTGCGTGTGCTGTGCGTGTGCGTTGTAGCCACATGAAATTGATGTGCAGGTTCGCATGCGTGTGTGGTTTGTTTGGTGTGTGTGTGTGTGTGTGTGTGTGTGTGTGTGTGTGTGTGTGTGTGTGGTGTTGTGTGCGTGTGCATGCATGCTTCAACATGCATAATGCATGCATGCATGATACTACAAACATACATCATACATACATACGACTGACATACATACATACATACATACATCATCAGACATACAACACACACACACACACACACACATCATACACACACCACACACATCACACACACAGCCACACAACAACACACAACAACACACCACACCACACCACACACACACACACACACCACACTCACATATCTTTTAATCTGTGAGACATTTGCTAACAATGGAAACCACCCCTGATGGTTCTCATGGTACAACAAATTCAGAAGTGTGACCAGAGATTCAGAGCCCTTCCTCTTTCTATCAAATATTGACATTTACATGATAATGATTAAATCAATACATGAGTTTTATTTTCAGGTTTGATATTCATGCCAGCATCTGCTAATACTCATAATAACTCGTCATAACCTTATAAGCACTCTCATTAGACATCTGTGTATGATAATAACCTAAGATAATCACCTTTCCTAATTTCACATATCAAATTATTACATATTTGTAACATTAAGTTACTGTAGTTTACAGTTTTCGATGATTCTAACGACATATTCATTAGCTTCATACATGATTCAATTAAGTTTGTATATCTGTTAGGTTAACAATATGGCTACTATTCACAATGCAAGAGAGATACTAATGTCAGTGTGCTTGTAATCTATAAACCTTATGTACTAAGGGGGAATGCTCATCATATTATGACAAGAAAGTGACAAATGCTTGAGTATTCCATTTGCTGCTATATGACAAATCTACTGAAAAAGAATATGGTATTGCACCATAATATAAACTGTTTGATTTTAAAAATTGTTTATATAAAAACACCATCATACAAAGGAAGGTATGCAGCCATCTACATTTACATTCACCACAAATACTCAATATAAAAATGCAAAATACTTAAAAAGGTTTGAATAGTAATCCGTGAATCAATGTGTTACTTACAAACATTATGAATGAAATAATTCTACCCGCATGAAAAAGCAGAAGGTAAGAATGCACCTCACTGGCTGAGCTCTGCCCAGTTGTTACAATGTGATTCATAAATGGATGCAAATTTCCTGATGATGACTGGCAATCAATCACCTATCACTAGCATCAAAAGAACGATCTGTACACACTTACACATTACTTTTGTCTTCAGATAGTTCTAAGTGACATTACATGTCCATAGGAACAGCAGAGTTTACTTTTATGCCATGCATTTTAAAGCTCAACCTAGAAAAGGCATATCATATCTGTTTCCATTACATCCATTTTTCCAAATGTATGATGTGGCAAAGAGCTTGGCATTCTTATGTACTCTTTATATATTCTATCAGATTTTAAAACTTCAGCTAATATACAAAATAAGTCCATTATTTCCAGACATAACCTAAACTTTTTTTGAGTAGTGAAGTGTTTTTTGTAAAAACACCAGTCCACCACTGGTCCCATTACCCTGTGCTAACACTGACTGGCAGAACCAGTGTCTTTCCATATCTAACACTGTCCTGGGCTTCCCGAACCATGCAAAAGTTTTGGACTTAAACAAAAATTTTAAGGGCAACTTTGCATCACAATCTTTTAAGATATAACACAGGAAAATGTACTATGCTAATGATATCCAGTCTTGTACACAAAACTATCTATTTACAATTGTGTTGGCATTATTGGAGTTGTTTTAAGCCCCCTTTTTCAATTTTTATGAATGATTGCTGTGTTTTGAAGGTAGGAATATCATCCCAAAAACTCATTACATCCTAGTACTAAAATCACTGATGTAATCCATTTGGATAAAATATGACTTTTTTGCCATGTAGGAAAGACTTCAATCACAACAAAAACATGATTAAGAACATGATTGGAAACCCTCCTTGAGTTGACAAAATTTTTTAATATTTTTTATTCTCAACTTATTATCAGTAAATTTAAAGACTTCTATTTTGTTGCTTTTGACAATTTTTGTGCATTTCAGCCTCCAACGAAGCTAACATTTAATGGTGATTTCCTTAAGCAAGCTACAGCTTCAGGCAAATCCATATCCAAATGGGTCTTCTACTTCAAAATGAATGTGTGTGTGGTTGTGTGTGTGTGTGTGTGTGTGGTTGCGTGTGTGCGTGTGGGGTGTGTGGTGTGTGTGTTTGGTGTTTGTGTGTTTGTGTTTGTGTTGTGCGTGCTTGTGCGTGGGGTGTGTGCCGCGTGTGCGTGTGCGTGTGCGTGTATATTTCATATAATACATATTATGCATATATATATATATATATATATATATATATATATATATATATATATATATTATTATATATATATATATATTATATATGCATATATATATATGCATATATATATATATATTATATATATATTATTTTATATATATATAATATATATATATATATATATCTATTTTATATATATATATAGACACACATACATATTACTGGTTTTTGTCACTACCATCATAAAAAATACCAATATATTTGGGAAACTGTCATTTTTTAGTTTTTAGTATACAAGATAAAATTCTAAAAACAACTATCTATTCGTATGAGCTGAGGGATGGGGGGCAATGTTTGATGAAAGTCATTCATCTTGGAACATCCTGAGGGTTTCTTAAATGAAGGTCGATTCTCAGCATTTGCATTCCGCACTGTTTCATTCCCCAAAAGCAGTTCATACCTCTTTATACCATATCCCCTCAAATAAAAAGGGAAAAAAAAAGAAAGCCGATTACGGATCCCTAGTCTAATCAAAACCGC
>NW_023651402.1:0-5645 GCF_015228065.2 Penaeus monodon
GTGTATTTAAATGATATTTTAATTTGCTCGCCCTCCTCTCTGAACCGAGAATAAATTGAAATCAGGTTTTCAATAGCTATCAACTGCAGGATTAACTATTCACCTAGAAAGTGTCAGTTCTTCAAATCTAAGTTAGAATTCTTAGGCCATAACTTGTCATTAAAGGTATTGCACCTAATGATTCAAAGTTAAAGCCATTGCCGATTTTCCCAAACACCTAAGAACCAAAGGAATTGAATCTTTTTAAAGGCCTTTCTTTTTTAAAAGGCCTTTCCCATTCAAGATTACGGGTCCATCGCGACACCGCTTAATCATCTCCTTAAAAGGATTCTATTTGGCAGTGGACAGAGAGGAAAAGCCACATTTACAACTCTTAAGTCGCAATTAATTAAGGCTCCACTCTTAGCCTTCCCCGATTTCAGCTTGCCTTTTGTCCTCACCACTGATGCCTCAAACCTCGGGCTCGAGCAGTACCCCCACCAGAAACATGGCCATTCTGGAAAACGCAGCCCATTGCTTTGCAAGTCGGCGCCCTAAATTCAGCGGAGAACGCTATCATACGACGGACCGTGAACTACTAAGTATCACGGGGCCCTCCGTCACTTTCGAGAGCTAATCTTGGGATATCAGATAAAAGTGCACACTGATCATTCCCCCCCTCACGTCCATATTTAAAGGTAGGGACCCTCATGGACGACGCGCCCGCGCATTGAATTTCTAGCAGAGTTTGACTCACCATTGTTTTTTTACCCAGGAAGCAAAATGTTCCGACAGCTATCTCTGACGCTCAAAACCTGCTTGAATCTAGCTCCTCGCCCACCTTTGCCTCCCGCAAGATGAAATTCTTTTGACATTGCACCGATCTGGTAAATACTGCCGCGCCTACCGTTTGAGGATCCTTCGGAGGACGAGATCCGGCCTGCACATGTTAACGGTCCCGTTCCGACCCCATTCATTCTGTTACCTCCCCGTCTTGGCTGCTCCAGCCGTACCTCCCAGGGACCCCCCACGGGGGACGAGATCCGGCTGGTGCAACGTATGATAATCTGACGGCCCCTTAATTCAAGCCTTAGAAAGGAAATGAAATACCTCCCCCTAGCAGCCCATGTTCGAGTAAGTCAATTGTACCTCATGCTAAGGGTCTACTTTGCTACAAGTCTCGATTTAGGACAAGAAAGCTCAAGGCATCTCGTAAACTTGTAGTTATTCCTGAATCTCTTGAAGGTCGAATCCTTCCTCTTTTCCATGAATCAAAAGAAGCTGCACACTGGGGTAAGTATAAGCCATTCACTTAGATCACAACGCTTCTTTTTCCCACACCTCATTAGCAAAGTTGCTGGGGCATGTTCAGTCTTGCAAGCAATGCCCATATACAAAGGAAATACCAGTGACCCAGCCACTGCATTGTAATATGACTTCCAGACTTTCCTTCCAGAAGGTCTCTTGTGACACATTGTCAGGTTTTCTACCTTCTCGCAATGGAATCGTTTTTATTTTAGTCTTCTTTGATAACTTCACTCGTTTTTGTGAACTAGTCCCCGTGCACAACAAATCAGCAAATGTTGTTGCACATGCTTTCCATGACTTCTGCCTAAGATATTCAGCCCCCATGCATTTTTCTACTGATAACGGGACTAAATTTTCATAAAAGGTCATGGATAAGTTAAGTGATATCATAAATGTAATTCGTTTTAAACATTCTCCCTTACCGCCCACAAAGAAATGGTATTACAGAAAGGCTCAACCCCCCATCCTCTCATTAATGAGATCGCTTGTTGATGCGACATGGGACATATGGGATGATCACTATTGACAACCCAGTCTTGTATTATAGTACATTCCATTCTCCCTTAGGTGACACCCCACATTTTCTTTTATATGGAATGGATAAAGACTACCCTATGACCTCTTTGATGAAAATCAATTTCCCTTTCATATAATGATAATTATGATGAATATCTTTTAAATAGAAACAAGTCAATCTTCCAGATCACAAAGAAGCATTTGACTAACTCCAGAGATAAAATACTGTCATTTAAATACAAAGTTGCCATCCACAAGGAATTGAAGTTGGAGCACTAGTATTTAGAAAAGTCAACCAGAAACTCAATATTAAGTCAAAGCTTGCTCCTAGATTTGAAGGTCCATTTAGAGTAATTAATGTAAAGAACAAAAAGGGCCCTTTCATTAAATGCATACATTCAGGTGAACAATTTTGGGCCCTCATTTCGACGTTCTAAAGATTGCTCACGGGTACTATTCCCCCCCGGCCGACGAAGACAAATTGATTTTTATCTTCCAGATCTTACTACTCTTCGGCTTATCATTTTTCACTTTGTCGTCTGCCGACCGCCATCCCCTACCCCTAGGCATACCCCCTATTCTCCACAATATCTCCTCTGTTAATGTTAAGCCTCTTTTTTCCTCTAAAGCAACGAATTCCCGTTCTACTCTACTCTAAAGTCTTACCTCACAATTTCCGGTCTCTGTATTCATTCCACTCTCCCCTGAACTACCTTCGAGGCTTATTTCATTCACCCATTCCCATACAAAACAAATAACACCTTCACTTTAAACACAACATTTACTCATCCTAAAATCCCCTTTACGGGCCAGGCTATTTCTATCCCCCAGCAGATTTCTTAGATAACTGTGCAAAGACCACTCCTCGCACATTTGTTTGCACTTTATCGCTTCTGGCACTTGACACAAATATGCGATCTTGCTCCAGGGCACTCATTACAAACCATAACATTATAGGTCAGTGCACATTCTCTGAAATTCGTGGTTCTCATTTCCCGACATTACTTTTTATTTTACTTCAAGCTACAAAAACTACAGTTATGTGTAACAAGCATAACCCTGATGTTTTCTACAAGGTGCTTTTGTTCTTTCCCGCCTCATGTGAACTGATTTCCTTATCCTTATTTATTACAGCCACCCATACATACACAAGGAAAATTGCAATGAATACCTCCTACCTGCAATGCATGTCGGTGTCATTGCCATCCTATACATTTCTCTCCCAGTATAATCTCTCTACAGATGGGTACTTTGCAACAGTTTGATGCATTTACCCCCCTCAGCCCGTTCCACGCAACCTACATTTATCCCGTATACGTAACCGTCGCCGGAATGTGTATGTTGCCAATAACCCTGGGAGCGTGCTATTGCATCACCTACAGGCGGTTGTAAGGAAAAAAAGCAAGTAATACCTACCCATGATTCTCTTGCATATACCAGTAACCCCCATGTATATAATATTAAGAAAAAAAAAAAAAAAAAATATATATATATATAATAAAAAACAAAAACAAAAAATTAATAAATAAAAAATTTTAATACAATATTCGAATATTACTACTTATTTTTTTCTTGTTCCACGAACTATTTTCATTTTCATATCTCGAACTATGCCTTCCACCTCTAATCAGCTGCTGTGTTTTTACACCAACCTTTTATTTTTCTGTGTGTGGATATTAGAGTAATCTCATACCCATCACAATATATATATATATAATTATATATATATAATATATATATATATATTTTTATATGTATATACATGTATATATATATATATAATTAAAAATATATTATATATATATTTTATATATATATATAATAATATATATATAGATATATATATAATATTATATATATAATATATATGTTATAATATATATTTTATATATATATATAATAAAATTATATTAATTATTTAATAAAAAATAAAAAAAAAAAAAAACAAAATTTTATATCATATATATAAATTATATTAATATATATATTATATATATATTATATATTTTTAAATTTTAAAAATTATATAATATATATATATTTTTTATATATTAAAAAAAAAAAGGTAATATATATATATAAAAATTTTATATAAAAATTTTAATATTTATAATATATATATATAATATATTTTAATTAATATTAGTATGTATTTTTTAATGAAAACAAAAAACCCCCAAAAAAAAAAAAAAAATTTTAATATATTTATAATAAATTTTTATTTTTTTATATAATATAAAATATATATATAAAATTTTTTAATTTTAAAATATATATATATTTTATAATATATATATATAATAAATAATTTTTAAATATATAAAATTTTTTATATTTTTATATATATATAATATTTTAAAATAATAATATATATATTTATATATAAATTATAGTATATTATATATAAAATATATATATATATAATAATATATAATAAATTTTTTTTTTTTAAAAAATAATTTTTATATATATATATTTATAAATTTTTAATTTTAATATTAAATTATAAATATAAAATAAAAAAAAAACAAACAAAAACACACAAAAAAAAAAAATATTTATTTAAAATTTATATATATAATATATATATAATAATTTTTTTTGTTTTGTGTGTGTTTTGAGGTGTGTTTGGTGGTGATTATTATTATTTTTATTTTTATTATAATATTTTTTATTTATTATTTTTATTTTTTTTAAAAATTTTTATCCAAAATAAATTAATAATAATAATAAAAAGTATAATAAACTATTGATAGTCTTTATAATATTATTTTTAAATTTTTATTTTTATTATTTCATTATTATTTTACTAGTTTAAAAATTGCAAAAAAATTATTATAACAAAAAATAACTACAAAATAAGAAATTTTAGAATAAGGGTAAAAAATAATTATTATAATATCTTATATTTTTATTATTTTGTTTTTATATTTATTGTTTTTTTATTAGATAGTTACAAAAATTAATTATAACTGAAAAATTGCAAATAATGATAAAATTGCAATAAATGATGATTAATTGAAATAAATGATGATAATGATGATGTTTTGGAATGGTAACGTAGAATGTGATAATCATGATAAAAATGAGTAATAACAGGAATGTGTCCAATATAAAAAAAAAAAGGGGTAAAAGAAAAAAATTCCAAAAGTCGAAAAGCGGCAAAATCTAGCGAAAAAAGCCTTTTGAAAACTCAAAATACGTTTTTCGTTTTTTATGATTTGGCAAAATTAGGGTAATAAAGATAATAATTACCAGAATGGTATTTTTCAGAAAAAATGAGATAAAAAGGGGAAAAAAAGAATTGATAAAATTGAGATTATAATATTTTATATTATCATTATTATTTTTATTATTATTTTATTATTATTATTATTTTTAATAAATATTAAATTTTTATTAAATTTATTATTATTTTTAATTTTTTTTTATATTTTATTTTTTATTAAAAAAATTATTAAAATTATAAAAACATAATATTAATTAAAAAATTATTAATTATTTTATATTATTAAATTTTTATTGAAAAATATTTTTTAATTAATAAGAAAAATAATAATAAATAATAAAAGAAAAAAAATTTTTAGAAAAATGGTAAAAAAATTTTTATAAAATTATATTGTTTTTTATTTTATTAATATTATTTTTATTATTTTATTCAAAAAATTATTATAAACCCTAATTAAAAATATATAAAAAGAATAATATGAAAAAATTTAATAATATATAATATTGGAATAATGATATTATGTTATAATATGTTGGGAAAAATAAAAGTTTTCAAAATATATATAAAAAAAGGAATTTTTCCCAAAATTTAAAAAAAAAAAAATTGAAAAAAA
>NW_023651403.1:0-2500 GCF_015228065.2 Penaeus monodon
CCAAGCCCCCCCGGGGGGGGCCCAAAAGCTTCCCCCCCAAAAAAACCAAAAAAAAGTTGCCCCCCCCCCAAAAATTTTGTCATAAACAGATTCCCCTGTTGGCCCGAGGCTTTTCCTCTAAGATGACTAACACGCAACCCCTAAGGATCCCCCCCTCCCACTTCCCCCTCTCAAAAGAAAAGATACCTAAACACATACACACACACACCCAAAGGTGCCCTCCCCCCCCCCCCCACCCTCCAAAAAGCAATTATTAAAAGAATAAGAGGGGGAAAAAGAAAAAATAGACACTCGAAAAGTTATGCACCCGATAGTAGGGTTTAAAGGTAATTATACATTGGGGGCAAAACTTGCTTTGTCGTGCGGGAGCATATTTTTTTGTCTGCTTCATCTTTCCTCTTATTCTTTTATATTGCCTTGGGGGAGGAGATGAACCCTTCAGGTGTGTTAGGCATCTTTGAATTTGGGGTTAATGATTTCCGATTACAGCTGTTTACGATCATCACTTCCAGCTGATTACCCCTCTTCTTGTTATGACCACATGTAGGTGAGAGTTCTGTCCAGTCACCTTTTGGGAGGGGGGGGAGATCAAAGTTAAAGGGCCCCATCTGTGCACCGTCCCTTACCCATACAAACATTTGCATCCTTTATGTAGTCAAGCGGATCATTTTTGTTGTCTCTTTTCTTTTTTCTTCCTCTCATTCTTACTATCAACTTGAGGGGAGGAGAGGGGGGGCACCCTTTAGGTTAAATGTGTGTTGGGATCATTCCTTTTGGAGAGGAGGGGGGCCCCCTTCGGGGTGTGCGGTTAAATCATTAGAGAGGGCAAATTTTTCCCAAATTTCCGATTTTGTTGTGATAATAATTTCAGGATTCATGCTTTTTCCCTTTTAATATTTTTATTATTTTTGCTTGGGAACCTTTCCGGTATTCAGTGTTAAATACCCCTACTCTCTGTTATGACATGTCATGAATGTACATAAGATGAGTCGTTCTGCCCAGTTATAACGGGTATAGATAACGGGTATAGAACCCAATAACATTGGCTTGCAGGGGTATTGATACTGGTATTCGGCTTGACTTTTATTTCTGGGTTGATCCCACGCATATAAAACACACGAGCATGTCTTTTGGTAATGGGGTCCGGAGGTCATGGTCAGCCCCCCCGGGGGGGCAAAGGGTGACCTTAGCGCGGGGAAAGCTTAGCACAACTCCCTCAAACAGGTCAGATATAAAATATGACCTCCGCCCTCGCGGGGGGCGTGGTTTTTTTTGGGGACTTTGGATCCGCGGGAACCAGCCACGGGTCCCTGGTAACAAAAATAGTTTTTATCCACATTTTTAAAGAAATAGAATGTCCTATCGTATTGCTCGGCCCCCTACTCGTGCCTCCCCCTCGAGGCGCCTTCAAGGGTGACCAAATTGGCTGGTCGTCTGTCTCAGGTTTTCCGGGTTTGCCTTTTCGTGGCTGCCGCCCCTGTTCCTCATCTTCTGCCCCTGGTAAAACGTCCGTCCTCGTGTCCCCCGCCCTCAAAAGTCTCGCACAGGGTCCTCCTTAAATTCTGATTGTTTGACCCCCCTCGTAGCCCTGGCCCGGCTTAACTCGGGGCGTCCTGTCACACCCCTTTCCAGATCTCGCCCCCCCAGGTCCTTCTCCGTCCACGCGTCCTCGTAATTTTCATCCGGATCTAGGGCGTCGGGGCGGGGCGGCATCTAGGGGGGCTATACCTCACTACGAGCTTGGAGTTGCCCGGATCTGCAAGCGTCCCCCAGGCTCCCCTATGCCACAATTCTGGGGCGACTGGGTACCTGCGGCAAAGGGTGTGGTTCGTGGATCTAGGGGAGGGTTGGCGGGCAACGCCCGTCCCTACACTGGGAGGCTTAATACTTTTTCTGACGAAAATTTGGCCCCGGGGGCCTATGGCGCTTCGATGATCCTTCCCACGGCATCTAAGGTGCCCGGAATTGTAGTGGGGTTCTCCTTCGGTGCCGTGTGGTCCGACTGCAATATATAGTCGGGGAACCCCAGATAACAGAAAGGCCAGGTAACAGAAAAAGAAAAAAACAGAGAAAGGGGGTTTTTTATCTCCCACTACCCGGTTTTTACGAATTTGGGGTTTTTATTTTGGATTTTTAAAATTTTTTTCTTTTTTTTTTTTTATTTTTGTGTTTATTTTCACAAGATAAAGAAAAAATAGAAGAGGAGAATCAGTAGCGGCCCCGCAAAACCCCTGATTTGAACTACCCCCCGTCCTGATGATTGAGAATAGATAAGGGAACGACACGGCGATCCGCAAAGATCATTTGAACCATAGTCGTCACAAGATAAGAAATAGATGTAATTTGTACATTAGTACGAACCACTTCCGAGGAAAAAATTGCGGCTAAAAGAACATAAAAAAATTTTACGCGGCACTAAGACAGCAACCCCCTTTTAAAAAAAAAGGTCAGTGTTTTTTGTCCTGCGTGTGGGGTAGGTAAAGGGTGTGTGTATGCTGTT
>NW_023651404.1:0-5644 GCF_015228065.2 Penaeus monodon
AATATAATCTATATATATATATATATCTATTAATATTATATTATATATATATATTTATTATATATTATATTATATTATTATTTATTTATTATATATATATATTACATATATATATATATAGTTATTATTATATATATATATTATATATTATATATATCTATTTATATATAAAATATATTTAAAATTATATATATTACTTTACGACCTCCGGTTTACGTATTATTTGTTATATTATATATGCTATTCAAATACATATACATATATATATTATTATTATATTTTCTATTATATACTATACTATATATTAATAATATTAATTTTATCTATATATATATATATATATAATTATATATATTCTATATTATAATATTATATTTTTATATCTATATATTAAAATAAATATTATATATATATATTATATTATATTTAATAATAATATATTATATTAAAATAATTTAATTTTTATATTATATTATATATATTATATGTTTGATTATTTTTATTAAAATATATATATATATATATTATCCATAACATATTAAAAGATATACTAACCCATATATAATATATGAAAATATATTTTTTTATTCTATTTTTTTTTTTTAAAACAAAAAAATGAACACACACAAACGACCCAAAGATGAAACAAAAACAATAAAATAAAATAAATCGATTATTTTTTTTCTTTGTGCTGTTTCCCAACCACACACCACACCCCCAACAACACACCCCCACAACCTTATATTATATTATATATATAATTATACAAAATATATATATATATATATTATATTATTTTTGTGTTTTTATTTTTTTTTGTTTGTTCTTGAAAAACAGCCACGTAGAATTTAAACTAAATGATTATTTTACTTATTGGGGCCGTTATCTTGGGGACACGACGTCTGGCCAATTGTGTTTTAAAAACCCAAAATTTTTTTTTTTTTTTTAAAATTTTTTCCTCTCAAAACAGAATCCCGCGAAATTTTGATTCGCTCCGCACCGTGATGATATTAATGAAGTTTGAAAAAATCTTGGTTTCCCCAAAAAATTTTTTCACTTGTACCGGAAATTTAGTAAACTTGAAAATCCCCTTTAATAGAATAGCACCCGTAAAGGAAAAAAGAAGAAATAGACAGAACCGATAAATAACGAACATAATGTTTAAAGACCCTCAGAAATAACGATAATGAATGAAATATATTAACGATCTTTAACTTTGAAATAATAAACATTAAAGAAAAAACAGTGCCTCCTCAAATAGTTAAAGTAGATCTAAAAATAAAGCCCAGGCACTAAAAAAAAAGCCTGTAATTCTGATAAACGAGGTTCCTTACCGGAGGATTTGTTTACCAACAAATCAGAGCGGTATGCATGCCCATTTAAAGAAGAAACAAGCGGTTTGTCCCGATCGATAAATACCCCGCGCACGGTGGCGGTAGTTTGATTTACCCGGGGGAATTCCATACCAAAAAGTTTGTTGGGTCGATCGCAGAGGGATTTTTCTAAAAATACTATTATCTGCCGCCCAAAACGTTGGGGCGAAAACATTAGGAAAGCAACGATATCATTACGCTTTGTATCGTGGTTACCCCGTACCTGGAAAGGGTTAAAAGGATAAGGAAAATATAGAAAAGTGAGACAGTGGAGAGGATTCGAACAGAATTAAGAGCTCCTTAATTACGCTGCATATAGTTTGAGACCAGCGAGTGTGAGTTGTGCTCGCTTGCGCGTCCTCCACCCCGGTTTAAACGCGCTTACCAACTTGTCATACATGTACTCCACCCCCACACACACATGCACACATACACGTTCTGTCTTTCTGTACATACTCTTGTTATTTACATTTACACGCGTATATATAAGCGTTCCCACACGCAAATAAGTGGGTGGTGGCAGCTGAGGTGTGCAAGCCACAGGGGGGAAGACTTATTACCTTGATATATATATATTAAAATATATATATATATATATATATATAAGATATTTATATATATATATATATATATATTTATATATATATATATATATATATATAATTTTTTTATATATATATATATATATATATATATAATATATATATTATATATATATATATTTATATTCATTATTTTATCAGAAAAAAATAGTGTGTCTTACTGTAGCGTATACCTGTACCCGGGATTAAAAAAAAACATTTGTATGTGTATGGATATTTTTTTAATCCTTTTATTTCTTATCCACCTCCCCTTCCCTCTGATTTCAGCGATATCCCATCCCCGGAACGCCTTGCCACTTCCGCCTCTGCAGTCCCCATTAATTGGATTCATCGCCGTGCAACTGAAGCGTCCTCAGCCGAACGCTCTCGAAGGGAGGCTGATTATCCCTTTGGCTGTTGGCGACGATCGAGGGAGAACCCTTTGACGTGTGAGATTTCTTGCGCTTTTCTTCTATCTCTTTTGTCTGTGAATTTTATGTTCTTTAAAAGGGGATGGATTTTTTTAATCGTTTTGCGGTTGGGGGAGTGCTGGAAAGTGACGATTCAATGTAGAAACGATTCCTGATTCTTTTCCACACACATTCACAGTGTGTGTGTGTGCGTGTGTTTGTTTTTCTGTGTGTGTGTGTGTTTTGTATGTGTGGGGTGTGTGTTGTGTGTGTGTGTGTGTGTGTGTGTGTGTGGTGTGTGGTTGTGTGTTGTGTGTGAAAAGTATCAGGAATCGCTGATGTGGGGTGTGTGTGTGTGTGTTTTGTGTGTGCACGTATGTATGTATGTATGTATGTATGTATGTATGTATATATATGTTTGTATGAATATATGTATATATATATATATATTTTATATATTATAATTAAATATTATATATTTTTTATATTAGACACACACACACACACATACATATACACTATAAAGCACATGAACTGAGACTGGAAGCTGAAGTAGGAGGCTGAAAATAGGGCGTGTGGGTGAGGCTTTAATGTGAGGCTGTAACTGGCCAACAACAACAATTATAATAATAATAGTAATAACAGTAAAATGATTGTGATGATGATAGTGATGATAAAGTAATGATAATGATAATGATAATGATAATGATAATAAACAAAATAAGAAAAAATAATCATTATGATGATAATAACAATGATAATGATAATGATAATGATAATGATAATGATAATGATAATGATATGATAATGATAAAATATAGTAATAGTAATAGTAATAGTATAGTAATAGTAATAATAATAATGAGGATTATGCTGATAATAATAGAATAATAAAAATAATAACAATATTGATAAGGGTAAGACTGATAACAAAAACGACACAACAAAAACAATAAAAAATACTAATGACCGACAAAAAATAATAATAACCAAAAAATAAATATTACTACTACTGAAAATAAAAAAAAAACAATAATGATTAATAATTATAATAATAATAATAAATACAATAACTATTATCCCCATTAGCAATAACAACGAGAACAATAATATATATATATATTTTTTATAATTTGAATAATAATGTAAATAACAATTGTACCAATATGCGCTGGCACCCAGCACAAAGTTATCCTTTTATGTGCTGACATCAGTGCAAGCCAATCTTGAACCTCCCTCCCCAACTGGATGGATGAGTTTGAGCTCTGACTGCTTGCAAGGCGCTACGAGTCACAATATTTTAAAACGAATGGTTCATAAGATCATCGTGACTGATACAAGGATGTCATGTAACTCTGCAGTGAAGATCAAGGTTACTAAAGAAGGACTACCAAAATGCAGTCTTCCTTCTGCTCACTGCGGGCAAAGCCCACACCATTTTCAGATTTCGAACCACTTATATATTGCATTGGATCCTTGGTACTTAGAAATTTTCTTAAGAAATCTCTCTCTGACTTCTGTTTTGGATCTCTCCCCTTTCCCAATGCCGACCAAATCCAGCTCGGATTGGTCAAGGGGGAATTGGGGAATTCCAACATCCAGATCCTTAGTGAGATTTAAAATTTAAAAACTTCCACAAGATTCTCATTCTCCTACCATAGGATCGGCTATCCAATCTGGATGAAAGAGATCCAGAATCTTTTGTAGTCCGTGTAGTAAATCAGATTCTTGTAGTCCCGGTGTAATAAAAAGGGGTGGTTCTCCACTCTCGCAAAAGGGGATCCAACATAAGCCCAAATTTCCCTGTACAGATTCTGGATTTCATTATGAACCGAGTCCAACACTCGGTGAAATGGATTTTGCAGATAATAGACCTTACATCCATAGACAAGTTTACTATAAAATAACCGCGCAGAAGCATTGAGGGGTCTGCACCCCAAGTTTAATGTAAAAGAACCCGCAAAATACTAAGTGTTTTTGTGTATTTTTTTTTTTTCACCTTTAACTGTTTGAGTGGGGCACACGTGTAACCTTGAGAAAAAAATTAGCCCAAAAGTACTTCATCTCTGACAAAATGCAGTGGGTATGATCCAAAATAGGGGGAACTAAAATTTTTCCTCGTCGGGGAAATGATACCATGGATTTGCTTGGAAAAAATTTAAACCTATGGTTGTTCCCCCCTGTACAATTTGATTTATTGCAGTCTGCATGTGTCCTGACCCTGACTTCCAGGTTAGAGAAACTTTTTCCCCACCCAACTCTAAACACCTGTCAGCAAGGAATTTTTGTAAAAAGGTATAATGCTCCTCTTGAAAAAATGCATATAGCTTATGATATGCAATGCTTCCGGGAGTATCATGATTTTTTTTTTGGTCAAAGAAGCCCCTAGACTAACCACGTGCAAAGGAATTACTGCAGTTTCCATCCTCCAAGTGCATCTGTAGTTTATTCATTTTTTTAAAACCCCAAAATTTTATTGGGTAACCACGTTTTTCCTTTTAGCAACGTCAACCCCAAGTTTACCATTTTTTTCTTTAACTTGCATATGCAGCTGGTGAGAGAATTGGTTTCTAATTTTGTTTGGGATACAAAATGGGTTAATGAAAACTATCAGATTTGCAGTTTTTGTTTTTTTTGCATGAATTCCCGACAGTTCCATTGGATTTGGGGGATAGTTTTCAGCAGACAAACTATTCATAAAGGGGTTTTTTGGGGCACCGTGGTTAAAGGGCCCGCCCCACACCTTTAGGGTCCCCTTTCCCCAATCTTGGAAATATTTTTTAAAAAATTTACCTGTGGAATATTTTTCCCAGGTTCCCTTTTGGTAGGCTCGGATTTTTTTGCCTGGGGGAAAAAGGGCCGACCCCCAGCCCTTTTGGCTCAGGAGCATTCTGTCTACACCTGTGGATGTGGTGCTGCTGGGGTGTCACCGTTGGCCCTGCTTGATGGCTCCAAAAACCCCCGCCTTGGAGGAGTCTTTTGAAGAGGGCTTTGAGGAGGGCCTCCTCAATAGACCCCTCACTCACTTTTCGGGGGAACAAATCACGAGGCTTTCAGCTCTGAGGGCTGGGTTTAAGGGGGGGGCAGAGTGTGTGGTTAAAATTTTGTTAGAGGGGAAGGGATGGCGGGAAAGGACGGGCTAAAATGAGGCAAAAACCTTACCTGTCTGTTAAAAAGGACACGGCACGTCGCTTTTTCCTCTGGAAAACCAACTTTCTCCCTTTCTCTTTCCAATACTTCTTTTTAAATTTGACCTTTTACATTGCTTTTTTAAAGCTCA
>NW_023651405.1:0-5644 GCF_015228065.2 Penaeus monodon
TAAAAAAAACATTTTTTAATTTTTCTTATTAACAAGGAAAGGAAAAATTTTTTAAAATTTTAAATTTTAAAATTTTTTTCAAGGTCAATTTTTTCAATCCTGACCCCAAGACCCTGGGGAAAGGGGCGGCTTGGGGGGGGGGGGCCTTCCCAGTCCTCCCCCCCCAGACAATTCCCCGGGAAAACCCCCCCCCCCCAATGAAAGCCTTGCCGGATGGGGGGGTTTTGAGTCCAAAAAAAAGTTTGGGTGACCGGCCCAAGAGCTACCATACAAGAGGGGCCCACCTTTTAGGATGAGAAAAAAGCTAAATCAGGTAAATCTGGGGGGTTCGGGCAGCGGAGGCCCTAGAGGTACGGAGTTTGGCCCCCCGGCGTGTGGACACATCGGGCTTCGTCCCAACCCCTCCCCCCTAGCCGCCGGGGTAAGGGGCGGTTTGGGGGGAGGGGGGCCTTGCCAGTCCCCCTCCCCCCAGAATGACCCTCTGCAATTCCTTAAAAAGGGAAATGCTGGGGGGAGGGGTGTTGTCCCCCACCCAGCAAGTGGGGGGGGCTTGGGTCCCGCGGGGAGGGCAAATGGGGGGTGCGGGATTGGAACGAAAATTACTGTCCCCCTGCCCCCCGGGCGGTGCCAACCCACCATAAGCTTCGGGGGGAAAGCCCTGGGGAACCCCACAGGGGGATAGGGGGTCCCCAGCCTCCCCGCCCCCCCTTTATTTGGGGCTGTGTTTGGCGGGGGCGGCAGAGGGGCGTGCACCCGGGTGACCACCCAGGCTTAACCCTCAGGCGTGCTTTCTGGGAGGCCGGGGAAATGGGGCCCTTTGGGACAGGATGAGCGGTTACCTCTGCATCAGGGGAAATTGAAGCGACGGGAGTTGAGGGGCTGCCCTCTCAGGGTGAAAGCCCGGGTAGGGGCACGTCGTGTGAGTTTTACACCTACACTGGTGGGGCCGCAGCGATGGTCCCACCTCCAGGGTGTACCATACCCTCCAGTAAACTTCAGCCTGCGGTATTTTAGGGGACCCGTTGATGAGCAATCAGGGCATTGAGACTGAAGCATGTTTTTGGCTTCTTGTCTCTTATCTGTATACGCCCCTACCATGTACATAAAACCGATGTGAAAGGGTTACCCCAAAACTCGCAATTTGGCAGACGATTGCCCCCGGCGAGACATTTATCTGTTCTGGGCGTTTAAAGCGGTACCCGGCTGTGACCGGCTGGCTCGAGATTCTGTCGGCCCCCTGGCTGGAGCTGATCCCGCGCGGAATACCTCCTTCCCGGGATTTGCTAGGCCCCAGAAATAGGTCTCGGCCCCGGGTACCGCGCTCCAACCGCATCGCTGATTTGGGTACAGCGATACGGGAAATGGGCCAAGGAATCGACCATTTTTGCAGCCGCGATGGAGGATCCCCCAAACTGCACGGTTTACCGGGCGCTATTTTCTGGGGCACCGACCTAGCTGCTTGTGGCACCCTGGGGGTCCACTTCAAACTCCTCCAGGGGCCACCCAAAGGTTTTTTCATTTGGGCGCTAAGGGAAGAGGAGGTCCGTGGGTTCGCCAGGCAGTCTCACCATTTCACAAAAACCTCACCTGACGGATCCTTCTCTGTGGGAGCCCCTTAAAGGCGACCTCGAAGCACCAGGAGCCTTGGTGTACCCCCAAAGGAAAAGGCAGAATCCATTCCGGGAGACATTAGAGGCCACTAAAGCTGTCGAAAGGCTGGGCTGAAGGGGTCAAGTCTTGCGTTTTTTCCAGGGTGCATAGGGCTCGACACGTTGAAAGGGGAAAAGGAACGTTCATCGGGAAATCTTGCTGAGGAGGTCAAAGGCCCATTTTTTGGAAAATGACCTTCCCCCCCTCCCAAAGCCCTGGAAATGAACCCCTAAGCCCTCCTCACAGATATGCAGCCCAAGGGGAGGAGGATCATCTCAGTTTTTGGGGTTTTTTGAACTTGGGCTGGTATTTTGAATTTACCAGGGGGACCCTCCCAAAATTAGCTTGGGGCAAGCGATGTTCAGTGCCTGTGCCGGGCCCACCCATCACGAGGAACTTCCCCCCCTAAAAGTGGAAGCTGCGGCATATGTGATATCCCCCTAACTGCTAAAGGCTGGGGGTGAACCTATGGCTCGGGGCCTGCATACAGTCCTGACTGCCATTTGGCAGCTGTACCATTCCCCTGACCTGCCCGAGGGGTGGGATCCCTCTTGGGGGGAAAGGGGACGATGGGACTGTAGCAACTACCGGGCATTACCGCTCAAATACCGGGGGAAGGTTCTCGCCCCCTTCTTTTGAAACGGGTCCCCAACCACTGAGGGCCCCGAGACGGGGCATCGGGTTTTCCCTGGCAATCCAAATAGACCGTATACAGCGCTTTGAGAATTGGGGGAACGCCGTCGTGAGTTTGTCGTGGTTTCTTGCACCACATCGAACTCAAGAAGGGGTTTTTACTCGGTGCATCGGGGGAATCGCTTGGGAGATCCGAGGTCAGGGGAATTCCAACCAGATTTTTGGCCCGATGCAACCTCTATCTGGGACTGAAAGGCTGTAAAATTGGGGGGGGGTAGTCAATTTTTCCCGTTTAAATTTAGGGTGAGGGAAGGGTTGTCCCTTTCACCCACACTTTTCAAACTTGTATGGAGGATAAAGGGGAAGCTACTAGCCAAAGTCGTGCGGAGAACACTAGGCAATATTAAGGTCTGGGGCCCTTTACTTTTGCCGACGAGTTTCCATCCCATCTGAGCTTGGTCACTTGTGGCACTCTTGATGATTTAGCAATGGGGAAGCCCCTAGGCCTAGAGGCTCCTGGACCCCGACCAAGATTTAGGGCTTTGGGGGCCTGTTAGGGGAACCCTTAGTCGATCCATGCTTGCGGCGGGACGTTGAAATCCGAAAATTTTTAAAAACCTTGGTACGTAGTCCAATCTCTGGGTTTTTCAACAGGAAGTCAAACGATTGGGCTGGGAAAAGGGCCATGAACTCGATCAAAAAGAGTGTTTGGAGATGTGGCCTATGCAGAAGGGCCAACTGCGTGTCTTCAAGGGCCTGATACTTCCCGTTTTGCTCTATGGGAACGAAACCCGGACGCTATCCATGCCTTGGAGTCTCGCCTTTTGCCTTTTTTTTAAAAAAGTCCCTTCGCCGGTTTATGGGAAGTTGGCAGGGCCCCGGTCCAAAAACCCGGGTTTCACCGTGAGACTGGGATGGGGCCGTTACTTGCTTCCGGGGTCACCAAATCAGGTTTATGGCACCTAGCTCGCCCCTATGGACGCCCCCCCACAGGTTTTTTCTCTCGCGAGACAACCCTTGGGGGAGGAGCCCTTGGGGGTCCTAGGGGTCATGGGTTTGGGGGTCGACGGACCTGTCCCCCGGACTAGAGTGGGCCGTGTGCCCGCCTGGAGACTCGCCTCGAGGGGCCCCGTGGCTGGAACGATGGGTGGATGCGGGCCCTGCGGGCCCCCCGGCGTTACCCCTTTGATGATGATGATATTCTGGGTTTAAAGGGTGGCTTGATCAAGGCCCCGGGCAAATCAATTAGCGGGGAAAATATTCTGAGGCACTGTTCAGTTGGGATGCATAGGTCCCGCGTGCCCCCATACTGTAATAGTGGCTGCGTATATTTTTCCCCCTACCCCTGTGCTGTTGGGAGATTTTTTAGCCCAATATAGCTTCCCCTCGTTGGAGGGGGGTGGGAAATGAGGAAATTTTAATTTTTATGAGTACCAAATTTAAAAAGATCTAGCTCCCCCCTGAAAACCTATGCAATCCTCCAACCATTCCCTCTGGAACTACATTCATTTGGAAACCTTTCCACTTCCAAAGGGGCAAGAAGGGGAAATCGTAATGGTTCCCGGACCCCCAAACCAGAAAGAAGGGGAAAAGTCCTCCTCAATCCACTAAGGAAATTTCTGGTAAATTGAGGTATTTCATATAGAAAGTACTAGTAGAAAAGACCATTGATAGTGATCAATCAGGATTTTGATATTTTTGAAGTACATTGGAAAAATTTTGAGGGTTCTTTTTGTCCTCGCATCCCCCCACAGTGAAGGGTATCCTAAATTTGGGGGTTTGGGCCCCGCGAAGTGACCTCTGCGTGCTATGTAATCCCTGGGGTTAAATTTTCATTTCTCCTCAAAAAAACCCCCATCAGTGAAAGGGAAGTGCCCCTTTTCCCGAGACCTGATGAGGTATTCTAGGAAATGTTAAAGGAAAGAAAATTTTAATGTAGTGGCAGTAAAACTTTTTAAAAAGAAATTGGGTTTTGGAACGTCGACACCACTCTCCTTCAAATTTTAAAAATTGTCCTTCCGAATCATTTTATTGGCATGGTACCATTTTTTAAAGGGAAACCCTATGTGCCCCCCCCTATGCGGTTATTCCCTCCAGGGGTTTTTGGGCATGGGGCCAATCTTGCCCTTTTAGGAAAAGGGGCAACCAAGAGATGGTAAAGTGTGTATAACGGTCATCAAAGGGGATGACAACTGTCCAGGGCCCAAAGCTGTTTCACTGCAAGAACTCTGAACTCTTCAAAGCAATGTAAAAGGGACAAATTTTTGGGAAAAAAAGCATTGGTAATGAGGGGCAAGGGGGAAATTTTTTTCCAGAGGCAAAGCGATGTCCCGTTGCTGTTTGCACGCCGGGAAATCCCTTTTCTCCTTCCCCCTAACCCTTCCCTCCAGTGCTTCTTACACTACACACTCTGCCACTTCCTTTAAAACCCCAGTCCCCAATTGCTGAACTGCCTCTGGTGAATTCCACCAGAAATGGATGGGAGTGAAGGGCCCTTTTAGGAAATCTTACTCCCAAAAAAAATTTTTTTGGACCCTCAGGAAGGCTCCAGTGGGCCCCAATGGGGACAGCTCCCTGCCACCACATCCCCAAAAGGGGCCCTTTTGGGTAGGCAGAAAACCCCTGAAGCAAAGGCCCCAGGTACACCTTTTCCCAGGCAAAAGAAACCTGACCGTTCAAAAGATCATGTCAAAGTGGGGGTTTTTAGCCGTCAGCGGGCTCCAGAGGTCTCCGGTGACAGCTCCAGCCCACCCCACCACAGGGTCCTCCGCTGCTAGGCAGAATGCCCCTGAAGCAAAAAGGGTCAGGTCCGTCCCTTTTGCAAAGGCAAAGAAATCCGGCCTGTCAAAAGGAAACCCCGTGGAACTAGTCCACGGGTAAACAAAGGGCCTCATGGGGAGTAGCAGTACTGGTACATCAGGATATTTCCCTTCCAGCCATCCACTGCAGACAAAACGCGGTGAAGAGTGAGAATAGGCTTTACATGACCTTACACTGGGGGATCTGCTACCTTTTTCCCCATAATCTCAAAATAGAGATATGGAAAATCTACTTGGGGTTTGCCACTCCTTTTACTCTTGGGAGATTTTTAAAGGTCGGCATACCTCTGGGAGACACTTTGTGGAACCCCCGAGGAGGCCTTGGAGTCCTTATTCTTAAATAGTGCAGTTTTATTGAAAAGTGACACTCCCACAATTCTAAAATTTAAATAGGACAGATGAATTTTACCTGTCAGGGCATGGAAAACTTACATGGAATACCACTTTCCAAAACTTTTGGGGGGAGGTGAATGGATTGTAGAATGGGGAAATTGAACATGCGGACTGGAAAATCCCTTTTTTCCTTTTTTTTTAAAATCCAA
>NW_023651406.1:0-5643 GCF_015228065.2 Penaeus monodon
TTGTATAATGAATTAAAGGGGGTTTAATTATTATAATTAGTAAAATTTAATTGGGGTTTTAATATTGTTTTTGGGGTTAAAATTGTAGTTGTTTAAATTTTTTGGGTGTATAAAATTGTGTGGTGTATAATTAATTGTAGTTGTGTATAATTAATTGTAGTTGTGTATAATTAACTGTAGTTGTGTATAATTAATTGTAGTTGTGTATAATTAATTGTATGTAAGTATAATGAATTATGCTCGTGTATAGTGAATTGTGCTTCCAATTTCCTTTGTCAAGACATTATAATGTCTACTTATAACAATAAATTGTGGTTATGTATGGCAAGTATAATGGCGAGGATGAGTGATATTATTGGATGGTGAGTATAATGAATGCGTAGCGAGTATGATGAATGTGTGGTGAGTATAATGAATGTGTGGTGAGTATAATGAATGTGGTGAGTATAATGAATGTGTGGTGAGTATAATGAATGTGTGGTGAGTATAATGAATGTGTGGTGAGTATAATGAATGTTTTGTGAGTGTAATGAATGCGCGGTGAGTATAATGAAGGTGTGGCACGTATATTGTATGTATGTGAAAGATGTGTTCATAATGAAATGAACTGTTTCTATACATTTCATTTTCTTTGGTGTAAATGATAGTTTATGGATTGAAGCAGCATTTATTGATATTCCTCGACTAATAGCAATGAGAATATATGTATATGTATATATATTCATATATTTGTACATTTATATATACAAATATGTACATATATATATATATACATTGTATATATATATATATATATATATATATAATATTATATATATATGTATGTATGTATGTATATGAAAATCCACAGTAAGAAAAGAAAGTAAAATCATTATGTTTCGACTCCTCACGAGTTGCTCTTTAGACGAATAACAAACCGAAATGGATGAATATATTTGTATATATTTGTATATAGATAAAGTTGCGTATGTATATATATATATATATTATATATATATATATATATATATATATATAGATAGATAAATTTGTGGTGAGTTCAATTAATGTATGCCCTGTGTTCATAATGAAAAGTATATATACAGAAATATTGTATCTATCTTCCGTAATCAGTCCTATTGATAATAATGTAATTGAATCTGTTTTATGAATTAAGCAACATTTATTGATATCCTTCGACTAATAGCTATGAGCATAATTACATTGATATGCAGTCTATGTCTCGGTAACGTTGTTACGTAATCAACTGTTTTTTAATGTATTCCGTCTGGTATACTGTTTTGACGATTGGCCAGGCGTTAGTCATGGTCGTAGTACATAACAGGTAAATATGTGAGTTGACTGTAGACATCGACTTGAGTATATGTTTCAGTGGTTGTAATGGAGGCCGTCACAGTCTTCACAACAGATACCGTTGATAGAGTCGTGGCAGTAGTTGTCTCTACAACTTGTGTCACGTGCTCTTCTAGATCGGTAGCAGAGTAAGTAATACTGATGGTTTCGGGTTGATAGCTGGGATATGCCCGATGATGAGTATAATGAATGTGGTAAATATAATGAATGTGTGGTAAGTATAATGAATGTTTGGTAAGTATACTGAATGTGTGGTAAAATATAATGAATTTGTGGAAGTATAATGAATGTGTGGTAAGTATAATGAATGTGCGGTGTGTATAATGAATGTGCAGTGTGTATAATGAATGTGCGGTGAGCAGAATGTGCGGAAAAATGTCATGTTAAGTCATGCTGATTGTTATGAGAAGCTGCTTCAGTATATATACATACTTATATATGTGTATATACTTATCTATGTATATTTTATATATAAATACTAATCTTTGTATATTTATATATATGTATATATATACTTAAATATGTATATTTATGTGTATATCTAAATATATGTATTTGTATATATATACACAGATAGATATATACAGACACTGAGATCTAAATAAGAGCTAATTATATCCCGGACAAGGGCGTTTTTAAAAGAGGTTAGTTATAGCAGTAAATTTTAGTTATGTTTTGGTGATATATATGATGAATTGTAATATATGAGTGGTGAGTGTGTGGTGAGTATAATGAGATTGGTGGGATGTAAACTGAATGCATTGTATGTATGCAAACTGAATATGGTATGTATGCAAACTGAAAGTACTCTATGTGAAAAGGGAATGCCCTGTGTTCATAATGAAAAGTATACATAGAAATATATCTTCTTCCGTAATCAGTCGTGTTTGATATGATGTAAATTGGGAAAATATTTATGAATTAACGCAGCATTTATTGATATCCTCGACTAATAGCTATGAGCATCATGACAGTGATATGCTGTCGATGTCTCCATAACCGTTGTAATCGACTGCTTCTTTAATGTTATCAGTCTGGTAACTGTCTTGAGAATTGGCCAGGCGTTAGTCATGGTCGTAGTCATATATACAGGTTTAAATATGTGATGGAAGTGTAGACATCGACCCTTTAGTATCTGTTTGCAGTGTTGTAATGGAGGCGGTGAGAGTCTTCACAACAGATACCGTTGATAGAGTCCCTGGCAGTAGTTGTCCTACAACTTGTGTCACGTCTCTTCAAGATCGGTAGCCGAGTATGTAATGCTGATGGTTTCGGGTTGATATCTGGTATAAGTGTATGCCCGATTCTTTCTTTGATCATTAGTTGGCTGACGTAAAATGGTGAATAAGCCACTGTGGCGCCTGATATTGAGATACCGTTTCTGTGTGAGTAATAGCGTAAGGCACACAAATTCGTAGTGGTAACGCTAACATAGGTTGGTATAAAATCTAGGAGAGTGACAGTGGAGCGAACCGTCCTGACTTGCAGTCGAGTATTTGTCAAAGACACGTAAAAAGATACATCTTGACACACCTTTACAGGTAAGTTTTGGCCCAAGTCCTTCACTTGGTGCAAGCAAGAGAGGGCTGTCCACAGAGCAAAAAGTTTTTATGTTCAAATTCTTACTAATTGTTATGCCTGACTGTTACACAGATGAATTATGCTCATGAAGGGGGTGATCTGATCTTTTGTAGGAATATGTCCAAAGAAAGTCGGCATACACATGAGATCTAGAAAATAATTACATCCCAAAGGGCACTGGGAACAAGGATGTTTCATTGCAGGCTAATACCTGTTATAATAACTGTATTAGATATAATAAATATGTGATACTAAAAATAAATTATAGTTAGGTATATGAATGTGTAATATGTATAAGTTGCAATTATGTATAATGAGTGTGATGTATGTGAATGAATGTGGTATTTATAATTGAATGTTTAGTATATGTATGCAAATTAAATGTTCTGGGATATGAATGGAATGTCTTGTGTGCATAATGACAGAATTTGTATGTATAATGAAAAGCATAATGTAAATGTATGGAAAAATTTCATACTTCTCAGTCAGTCCTTATATCCACCGTTGCCATTTTTTATGTAAATTAAATTTGTTTATGGGTTCAACCATTTATTAATATTCCTCGACTAAAAGCTACAAAAAATCCTGTTAAAATCCTACTGATTGTTATGGCAAACTGCTTTAATGTATATCTAAATATATGTATTTGTATATATAACACATAGATAGATAGATAGATACAGACACTGAGATCTAAATGAGAGCTAATTATATCCCAAAGTCACCAGGACAAGGCGTTTCAAAAGAGGTTAGTTATGCCCTAAATTTTAGTTATGTTTGTGATATATAGTGATTTTATCTATGAGTGGTGAGTGGTGTGGTGAGTATAATGAGATTGTGGTATGTATACGAATGCATGGTATGTATGCAAAATGAATATGGTATTTATGCAAACTGAACGTACTGTATGGGGAAAGGTATGCCCTGTGTTCATAATGAAAAGCATACATAGAAAAAAATCTATCTTCCGTAATCAGTCGTGTTGATAGTGATGTTAAATTTAAACTATTTATGAATTAACGCAGCATTTATTGATATCCCTCGACTAATAGCTATGAGGGATCATGACGTGATATGCTGTCGATGTTTCCATAAACCGTTGTCACGTAATCAACGGCTTCTTTAAAGTATTCAGTCTGGTATCTGTCTTGGAGGATTGGCCAGGCGTTTTGTCCATGGTCGTAGTCACATATACAGGTAAGTATGTGATGGAAGTGTAGACATCGACTTTAGTATCTGTTTTCAGTGGTTGTAATGGAGGCGGTGAGAGTCTTCACAACAGATACCGTTGATAGAGTCGTGGCAGTAGTTGTCCCTACAACTTGTGTCACGTCTCTTCAGATCGGTAGCCGAGTATGTAATGCTGATGGTTTCGGGTTGATATCTGGTATAAGTGTATGCCCGATTCTTCTCTTTGATCATTAGTTGGCTGACGTAAAATGTGGAATAACCAGCTGTGGCGCTGATATTGAGATACCGTTTCCGTGTGAGTAATAGCGTAAGGCACACAATTCGTAGTGGTAAACGCTAACATAGGTTAGTAAAAACATCTAGGAGAGTGACAGTGGGGCGAACCGTCCTGACTTGCAGTCGAGTATTTGTCAAAGACACTAAGAAGATACATCTTGACACACCTTCACAGGTAAGTCTGGCCGAAGTCCCCTTCACTTGGTGCAAGGAAAGAGAGGGCTGTCCACAGAGCAAAAAGTTTCATGTTCAAAATTTTTACTAATTGTTATGCCTGACTGTTACACAGATGAATTATGCTCATGAAGGGGGGGATCTGATCTTTTGTAGGAATATGTCCCAAAGAAACTCGGCCATACACATGAGATTTTAGAAACTAATTACATCCCAAAGTCACTGGGAACAAGGATGTTTCATTGCAGGCTAATACCCAGTTATAAAAAACTGTATTTAGATATAATAAATGTGTGATACGTATAATAAATTATAGTTAGGTATATGAATGTGTAATATGTATAAATTGCAATTATGTATAATGAGTGTGATGTATGTGAAATGAATGTGGCATTTATAATGAATGTTTTAGTATGTATGCAAATTAAATGTTCTGTATATGAATGGAATGTCTTGTGTGCATAATGACATGAAAAGTATGTATAATGAAACGCATAATGTAAATGTATGGAACATTTCATACTTCTCAGTCAGTCCTTATATCCACCGTTGCCATTTTTTAATGTAAATTAATTTGTTTATGGGTTCAACATTTATTAATATTCCTCGACTAAAAGCTACAAAAATCCTGTTAAAATCCTACTGATTGTTATTGCAAACTGCTTGAATGTATATCTAAATATATGTATTTGTATATATTTCACATAGATAAATAGATAGATACAGACACTGAGATCTAATGAGAGCTAATTTATCCCAAAGTCCCCCAGGACAAGGGCGTTTCAACAGAGTTTAGTTATAGCATAAATTTTAGTTTGTTTGTGATATATATGATGAATTGTATCTATGAGTGGTGAGTGGTGTGGTGAGTATAAATGAGATTGTGGTATGTATACTGAATGCATGGTATGTATGCAAACTGAATATGGTTGTATGCAAATGAATATGGTATGTATGCAAAGTGATATGGTATGTATGCAAACTGAATATGGTATGTATGCAAGTGAATAGGTATGTATGCAAACTGAAAGTAAATGTATGTGGGAAAAGGTATGCCCTGTGTTCATA
>NW_023651407.1:0-5643 GCF_015228065.2 Penaeus monodon
TAATACTACTACGTATCTTGTGGGCAACCCCCCAAAAACAAAAAAAACACGAAGATGCAAGCCCAAAACATTTGAGAGGCCCAAAAAAATCTGCAAAAAACAGCTTTTTTCTACTTGGGTTTTCTTTATTTCAAAATCCGGGGGAAACAAAACGTTAAGCGAGCGGGGAGGCTCCGGGGTTTCCCCCGGGCCCCCTTTAGAAAAAAGTCTTTTTGGGTTTTTTGCTTTCGGGGTTAAGGGTAAGTGTAAAAATTTATTTAAAAACTAAAACACGAATCGGGGGGTTGGGGTTTCATTTGTTCGAAAATTTTTAAAGTTAAATTTTAAATAATAATGAAAAGAAAAAGATGGAAGATAGAAAAAACTAAAGTTTAAAATTTTACAATATAAGTGGAATAAATTTTCATATTATAAAATAATATATAGATATATATAAAAATGGGTATTATATAATAAGATTTAAAATAAGGGTAGAGAACAAAAGAAAAGGGGTATATAAAAAAATAAAGATATGGGTAAAAGATTTTAGAATAGGGGTAAAATTAAAAATATATAATTTAATATAAATTTTATATATATAAAATTTTTTAAAATAATATAATATAATATATATAGAGAGATATATATAAAATAGTGGATATATACATGCAACATAATATTTTTAAAAATATATAATAAATATATTATATATATATAGATAAAATTAATAAAATTGGATATATCAGGGATATAGGGACGGGGATATGGATATATTAAAATTAGAATATATTATAATATATAAAAATATATGATATATGGTATAGTATAATAATAATATATTATATTTTAAAATATAATATATATATAAATAAGGGAATATTAAAAGTAATATATGTGTATGGGTTTGGGTGTGTGTTTTTGGGGTGGGGGGGTTTGGTGGTGTGGGTGGGGTGGGGGTGTGTGGGGTGTTGGTGTGTGTGTGTGTTTGGGGTGTGGGGGTTTTGGGTGTGGGGGGTGTGCGCGGGATACCGTATTAGCACACACACACACACACACACACACACACACAAATATAAGATTATAAAGATAAAAATATAAAATATAGTATAAATATATAAAATTTTATATACATGTATTATATTAAAATCATATATAATATATAGATATATATTTATATATATATAGAAGTATAAAAATATACAACATTAATAATATGTATTAAAAAATATATATATATATATATTTTATAATATTATATATATATTATAGTTATATGTGTGTGTGGGGTGTGGGTGTGTGGGTGTGTGTGTTTTGGTGTGGGTTTTTGTGTGTATATTTGTAAAATATGCAGGTATAATATCCCGTAAAATAAAAAATATATAATATATAATAATATATATTATATATATATATATATTATATAATTAATATATTTAAAGGGATATATATACAGGGGGTAGAACACTATAATAAAATAATAAATATATTAATTTACCTATATATAATATTTTATATTTTATTTTAAAAATATATATAATTATATATATATATATATATATATATTAATATATATCTGTGCGGGGTGTGGGTAGTGGGGTGTGGGGTGTGTGTAAATTTAACAAATTTTAATATAAATTTTTAGAAAAGTAAGAAGAGAAAAATATATATAATAGGGGAATAAGATTTTATAAGAAAGAAAAAGAGAGAGGGGAATAGGGTAAAATATATGAATAAGATAAGAAAAAATTTAAAAAGTTTTTAAAACAGACCCTTTCAGAATATAAAGATTAGATAAAAAGGAATCCTATAGAGAAAGAGAGAGAAATAGATATATAGAGAAATAGAAGAATATATAAATAGAAAGAATAGAATGAGGGAATTATTAGAAAAAAATAAAAAAAAAATAGATATATATAAGGGAATATTAATATATAATATTACACACTGTTTTGTAATAAGATAAAAATAAGAATAGATAAAAGAAAAAATAATATATATATATAGAATATATATAAAAAAAAACAACACACCACAAAAAAAAAAATATATATATAGATATATATTTTTATAAAAATAAGAAATAATTTTTATAGATAATTTTTGATATTGTTTTTATAATATAAAATTAAAATAAATTATATATTTTAAGGAAAAAGTAAATAGAAAAAGGAAATATATATTTAAATATATAATATTATATTATATATATATTTTTATCAAAAAAAAATATTATATATAATATAACGAGAGGGGAGAGAGAGAGAGAAAAGAGGAAAAGGGGAGGGAGGAGGGGAGAGAGAGAAAGAAGAAAAAGAGAGAGAGAACGAGGGGGAGAAGAGAGAAGAAGAGAGAGAAAAGAGGGGTTTAAAAATACTATTTTAAAAAAGCGGTTTTCTTTTTCACCACACCCACACCACACACACAACACACACACAACACACACACACACACAACCTATAAATAAATATATATATATATAAATATATATATATATATTTCATTTTATACATTTAAAAAAAAACCCCCCCCCCCCAAAAAACACACACACACCCCACACAAACACCCCAAAAACACACAAACAACACACCCCACACAAAACACACACAAAAAAATATATATATAATAATATAATAAAAAATATTATATATATATAAAAAGAAAATATATTATATATAAATTAATATATTTATATTTTATTAATATATTATATTATAAAAATAAAAAATTTAAATAATATATATATCATATTATAATAATAAAAAATATAATATATATATAATATATATATTATAAAACAATACCCAAAAAAAAAATACAATCTGTAAAATAATTTTATAAATTTAAATATATGTATATTTTTATTTTTATTTCATGTTTAAACCAATATATAAAAATATAGATATATATATAAGGGTATTATAAAATATATATATATATTTATATAGGGAAAAAAAATAGACACATATTGGGATAGGGGTTTTAGGTATAAAAAAACAAATCGGGGGCTGTATAATAAGTGATATAATAAGAGATAGAATATAATATAGATAAAATAGAGATAATAGGGAAAAGTTTTAAAATAGATATATATATTAATATAGATATATATAAAAAGATAAAATAAAATAGGGGTTTTTAAAAAAAAGAAATAAATATAAAAAAAATAAGGGGATATAAATGGAAAGAATATAATTAAAATATAAAAAGATTAATATAAAGATAATTTTATAGATATAAAGAAAATAGGGGTATATAAAACATATAATAATATAAATTTGAGTAAATTTGATTTATAAGATATTATTAGATATAAAATATATATATATGGAATATTAAATTATAAAAAAATATAAATATAAATATATATATATATAAAGTAATATAAATTATAATTAAAGATTAAAAAAATAAATTATAAATTTGTATACAAACATATATTTTAAATATATTATATATAAAATATTTTTAAAATATATAAATATATATATATATAATATATATATATAGGGGTGTGTGGGGGGTGTGTGTGTGGGTGGGTGTGTGTGTGTGTGGGGTGTATTATTTTGGGTGTGTGTGTGTGTTGTGTGTGTGGTGGGTGTGTGTGTATGTGTGTGTGGGTGGTTGGGGTTTTGTGTTGGGGGTGGTGTGTGTGTGCTGTGTGGGATATATATGTTTTATATATATTTTATATAGGGAATATAATATTAAAATTTTTATATATTTTATAATAAATACAATATATATATATATATATATATAATTAAATTTTAAATAATATATATATTAAAATATATGTGTGTTTTGGGTTGTGGGTGGGGTGTGTGTGTGTGGGTATGTGTGGGTGTATAATAAGACAATTTTTTATATATAAATATTTTATATATATAAAATAATTTAAACATAATTAAAATTTTAAAAATTATATGGGTATAATATTAAGATATAAAAATTTTATAAAATATTAAATAAACATAAGGGACATTTTTACGTTATATATACAGTGGATATATATATATTAATATATATATAAAATAAAAATAATTTTATAAAATAAATATAAAATATAAATTATAGATTTTATATATATTTTAATATATATAAAATTTTATATATAAAAAAAATATATAATACATATACGGGGCATAGGGAAGGGCACGGTGGGGCACGGGCACAGGGGGCCAAAAAAAACCCGGGAAAAAAGGGCGTTTGCCCCTGTTTTTCAACCCGTGAGTCACCTTTTAAAAAGGCCTTTCCGTTGTGCCAACCATTAGCATTCCCTAGTTAAACCCTTTCCCCCCCGGATTTAATTTTTTGTCCCCTTTTTGTGGTTTTTCAATATCCCTTTTTTTTTTGCTTTAAAAAAAAAAAAAAAAAAAAAAAAAAAAAAAAAAATCACTATGTATATCGAAAGATTTTCCTGTCGAAAGTGATCAGTCTTACTCTTTCTTCATCACTTCTTTAATTCGCTTTTCTTTCTTTTACTCTTTTTTTCCTCACAAGGTCGTTCTCCGTCCCCCCTTTCCCCCCCACCTCCTAATCCCTCAAATTTTTACCTTTTCCCCTCCCTTTCCCCCCTTCTGTCCCCCTTTAACCCCCTTTCCCCCCGTGGCCCCCCCCGGCCTTTAAATCAATACAAAGGGGGCCTTCAAGGTGAACCGGCGAGTCGGGAGGCAGCTCATCCCCACTCCCCCCTCTCCAGTCCCCATTCTGCGTCATGCCACCCCCTCCCATTGCCTTCTCTCTACCCCTACCACCTCTTGTCAAACAATTCCTGTATCAATAACAGAGCTATGATCTTACTTAATATATTGCCTAGGATGAGAGCAAATGCACGTACTCTCACAAAGTACACGCGCTTTACCCTTTATACCTTAGGGGTACTTTACATATAAACAAGGTTTCTTACAGCAAAGTTTTCGTGTTCATATATTTTTTCTCGTTTACTTTTATGATAAGTGAACGAGTTACTTACTAGAATTTTTAAAAAAAATTTAACAAGAATCGATCCTAAAGTTTTTTGTATTTTTTATTTTTCCCCTTTTTGCGTTGGGGTTTTGTGCATTAAAAGATAAAAATGTTCTTGCTTTTGTGTGATATCTGCATGAGTGGAACTTTGCTCGTTTTATTCCCGTTTAATTTAGCATGATTATGGCTAAGGGGCTTTTTGGGGGGTTTTCCCCAGCTTTAGTATTAGGTCGATCCGGATCTTACACGCTGGCGGCTCTCCTGGATCGTGTGCGATTGTTAATGCCCTTTACTACACCCGCGTATTGCTTCTCTCTCCTTTTATCTCTCTCTCTCCTCTTCCTCTCTCCTTTTCTTCTTCCCTCTCTCTCTCTCTATATATATATTATATAATAATATATTTAAAATAAATAAATATATATAAATAATATATACCTATTTTTCTTCTTTTCCAACCAAACCCACCTATGGAAGCTTTACAGTTCCCTGTAATTTTTTTTTGCAACGAGAGGCATTTTTTTTTCGTGTTACCTTTTAAATTTTTTTGTTTGATTACCTAATGAAATTTTTCAAAAATTGCTCAAATTTATTACATTAGATGGTTACACTCCAATTCGGTTTTAGTAGAAATGAGTTAGTATAACCAAAACATATTCGTTAGTAAAGATGCAATTTCTTAAAACCAAAAAACCCCGGGGT
>NW_023651409.1:0-5642 GCF_015228065.2 Penaeus monodon
AACTTAATGTGTCCCTTCTCATTTATTCTTGTCTGACTGTAGAGGCTTACATTCACGTCATGTTCTCCATTCACAATCGTTGGTATAACTTTTAACTATTACAGCTTTATCTTTTTTTCAATTATCAAGCTTTCTTGTTATTCTTGCAGATGAGACTTTGGAAATAAGCACTTCCTTGCCTATTTCCCATTGCCTAAAACGTTTCATGGAGTTAAAGTTCAACACAGAATATTAGATCCTTTCCCCATTCTTGGGCTTCAGTATACAGTCTTAATCCAATTTGCACGATAGAAGACTAGGTTTAGTCCGTGGTGGCAGTGCATGTATTCGTACGTATGATAAAAAAATTAACCAGAAGAAACAGAAGTCCGGGAACAGTGTTGAGGCAACACCTCAGGTCTGACACCTCATTGTGGGGAACGAAGGATCAGTAGCAAAACTCCAAAACTGCTGGAGATTTGGCTTGTCACTTATTTAAATTAATCTAGCAAAATTATATAGAGCATATAAATTATATAGAGTATAATCTATCCAAGCCAATAAACAAGCATTAATCTTTTTCATTTTATATTTGCTGTACAGAACGCAAAGAGAAAATGAAAAACACAATATCCATAGCTGGTCTCATAGTTATATAGTACTGTATATATATATGTGTGTGTGTGTGTGTGTGCGTATGTGTAAGTGCATGTGTATGTGTATGTATATGTATATTATGTGATATATATATATATATATATATATATATATATAATATATATTATATAAATATATATATATATATAATATATATATATACACACACACATACACACATATCTTGAATGAGATATCGCAAATGCTCTGTCATTATATGACGTTCGAAAGGGTGGAGGTTATCTACTTCCCAGGAAGGTCACAAAACCCTCTTTTTAATCTAATATATGTTCGTATATTTCGTCAATATCCAATAGATATCTAAAAAAAAAAAAAAAAAAAAAAAAAAAAACATGCGATCGACATCTTGTTATATACCACGATATTTTTATCCACAATTTCGTTATGTTATTGCAAGTAAGCAAGGCAGGGTGTTTCTAGGAACTGGTATAAATTTCGCCATTCAAGCAGCATACCATTTTTAAGCAAAACCGACTGTGTTTGACAGCCTTTCTTTTCTTGCTCACTGCACTTTCACAGACGAAACCGCCTTCACCTCCCAGTTAAGCTCGTTATAGGGTCCGCGGATTTTCTCGTCAATCAGAGTAGTTAATAGTATTGGGCTTTCGCTCTTTTTTTTCGCCAGAGAGAGAGAGAGAGGGGGGGGGGAGAGAGAGGGAGAGAGAGAGAGAGAAGAGAGGAAAGAGGAGAGGGAGAGAGGAGAGAGAAGAGAAAGAGGAAAAAGAGGAAAGAGGAGATTAGAGAGAGAGAGAGAGAGAGGAGAGAGAGAGGAGAGGAGAGAGAAGAGGATATGGGAGGAAAAGAAAGAGGCACGAACAACAATGAATCTTTTTCATACTCTGTGTCTGTATTAAGCGGTCCTTGCTTATATGAATAAAATTCACGGTTACTTTCATTTTCTAAGAACAAGAATCACACCCCTTTTCACCATGGGAAATTTTAAAAAAACGCCTGACATCCCAAGGAATTTCGACCCATATTTTAAATCTATATCTCTAGCAATAAAAATTTCATTTGCAAAAAAAATTCCCTAAGGCACTTAATCAACGTGTAAATACCAAAAACTTGCTGTATCCCTGCGGAAAAATGATATAAAAAAAAGAAAAATAGTATACGGGTGGAACAAACGATAGTGGTTTACGCTATAGCTATAGTTACTTGCTCGCTATGGGCCACTTCCTTTACGTTAGGGGAATACGCTTTTGTAGGGGAAATTAATTAAAGGGGGTAATCAATTCTCCGGATTCTGCAACTATTACGATAAGGGCCAAAATTAGGGTTTTATTTTTTTTGAAATGGAGTCGTACCCCGGGTTATAGATAGGATGGGTTTGTCGGGGAGATGTGTTGGCGATCGCTCTTCTGTGTGAGAAAATTTTTTTTAAGAAAATAAAGAAAATTAAGCAGATATAATTATGCCCAAAAAAAAAAAAACAAAAACCCACACAAACAAGCCCTTGACTAAACCCCTCCACGCACGATGCATATAGAAAAAAGGGAAAGATAAAAATGCCTCATGCAAAGTTCATTTACATATGAACAGCAGGGGGGTACAATCTTAACGCGCACCCTGGCCTTGGATCTGCCTGGTAATCGGTTCCCACCCCCGGGAGGTTTTTGACGCAGGCCGGCTGGGGGCCCACGCCTCCCCTTCGCTCCCCTTTGACAGGGGCCGCCCAGCTGCTGCCACCCGGGCCCTGCCTGGGGTTTCTGCCTTCGCTTGCAGGAGGAGTGGGGGGACTCACGCCCACGGGAAAGCGTTCCTTGTGTGGTGTGTTGGGGTGTGTGTGTGTGTGTTGTGTGGTTGTGTGTGTTGTGTGTGTGTGTTGTGTGTGTGTGTGTGGTGTGTATTGTGTTGGTGTGTGCATGTGTTGTAGATAAGATTTTTTTGTATATGAAATCCTTTCGGGGCCATCAACGAAGAATTTGAGTCAAAAACAAATCATTCGGGCCCAGATGTGAAGAATTTACTTTTTTGTTTGCAGACTTAAATTTTGGCATCATGTATTCATATTTATTCAAGTGGGAAAATTTCCAAATTTGATCCGTCGAACCCGCTTCTTTACATTCCCAACAAATTTCTTTTTTCGGTTTTTAATAACAAAGGGCGTGAAGTGCCAGGCCCGGGCTGACGCGAATACGGCTGTCTTGGCGGTTTGCGAAATGAATTTGGCGTTGGGGTAGACGGTGTGTTTTATGGTTTTTGGGGGTATTATTATTGTTATTATTATTATTATTATTATTTATTTATTCTCCCCCAAAAACACCACCACACCACACACACCACCCAACCCCACACCACCCACACACAAACACACACAACCACAACACACACACACAAAAACACACACACACACCCCACACACAATATTATTATATATAATATATATTTTATATATTATATATATAAAATTATTATAGATATATATATTATATATATTATATATATATATATATATTTAATAAACAAAATAGTCCAAATTTATATTAACTATTTTTTAATTAATATATATAAATATATATATATTATATATATATTGTGTGTGGTGTGTGTGTTGTGTGTGTGTGTGTGTTGTGTGTGTGGGGTATGTGTTGTGTGGTGGGGTGGTGGTGGTGTGTGTGTGTTTGTGTTGTGTTTTGTGGTGTGTATGTGTGTATTATTACAACCACAACACACACACACACACACACACAATATATAATTATTATATTTTATATTATATAATATATATAATATATATATATTTTTTAAATTTTTATATATATATTAAAATTTATATATTAAATGATATATTTATATATATATATTTTATTATATATAATATATTATATATTTTTATATATATAAATAATATAATTATATTTATAGTATATAATATAAAATCTTGCCATTTTTTGCGGGGACACGAATTCATTCCTGCCTGCATCTCGGCACGTTGGGAAGTGCAAAAGAATGAAACGCATTTTAAGAAGAAAAAATTAGTGCCTAAGTTGATTTCTGGAAAAGATTCCGTAGACTTTCAAAAAATATTTACCAACGCTATTTCCGAACAGGATATTACCCAAAATTTACCCGCAAAAAAATTTTTTTTGGTTATTTTTCTTTCTTCTTTGGTTCCCTGGACTTCATTTATGCATTTTCCGATGACAAAAACAATCTGAAATAGAGAAATACTTTTTTTGTCATACGAAGCCCATCTTGCGCAAGTGCTTCCGCGGGGGCATTCTTATTAAATCAATAACCTTTTATGCAATTTTCGTATTTCTCGTTAACTGATAATATTCCCAGGTATTATCCTTTGTAGTTTCTTATTCCCTCACATTTACTGATTCTCATTTCGCCTTATTCGCGTATGGAATTGGTTAAAGGGTAATATAATCCGGGGATAATAAACTCAGAATAGAATATACCGTTACGTTTGGATACAATATATTCAGCAAGGGATATGAGCGCTAAAGCAATTCATTGAAATGAAATACAGCCGCGCTTAGTGAAGAACAGAGAGAGAGAGAGAGAGAAGAGAGGAGGGAGAGGGAGAGGGAGAGGGAGAGAAAGAAATATTATATATATATATATAGATATATATATATATATATATATATAGATTTTATATATATATAAGAGAGAGAGAGAGAGAGAGAGAGAGAGAGAGAGAGAGAGAGAGAGAGAGAGAGAGAGAGAGAGAGAGATCACAGGACTGTTTCATTTATTCTATCATGTGTATATTTGCTTTACAGAAGTAAATTATTTACACGTACTGAAATGCACAAAACAAACCGACAAGATTATTTAAAACGAGATGAAATTATAGGAAATTGTGTGTTGATGATCGAGGAAAGAGAATTCGCAAAATTGGGGTTTCTGAAAATCTGTCTGAGGCAAGAGATATGCATAAAAGAGAGGGAAGGGGCGAATTCATAGGATTTGCATGATACATCATAATTAAATCAGTCTTGAACGGAGGGAAGATATAATGTAATGTTTTCTCATATGCGTTTGAATCTAGCCAAATTAGATCAAACATGCGAGACAAATTTTCTATAACGAATGTGGAGATGCAGATTGAAGGGAGAATTTCAGATCAAACCTAAAGTGTTATGATTCATCTATAAAATTAGCAAAATTCTAAAAGTTGGTCATTGGGCAAAAAAACAAAAAAAATTAAAAAAAAAATTTTAAGAATATATAGCAAGCACTTTCTAAAAGCATTCCACTTTTTTCCCAGCGTCAGACATGAAAAAATGCACCGCCAAAAATTTCCCGGAATGCAGCCAAATATCAGGTCTACTCCAAACAATTTAGGCTTATAGCTTTCCCTTTTTTAAAATTTTTAATGATATTTGAACCACACCACCACAACACACCCAACACACCACACAATGATAAAAGGAAAAAGGAAATGAAGTGAGGGGGTTGCGTGCTTTTATAATTTAAAAAAAACCCTTTTTTTTGGGAAGTATATATAAATTTTATTTAAAAATATATTTTATATTTTTAAAAAAAAAATTAAAAAAAAAAAAAATTTTTTTTTTTGGTAGGTTTTTTTGAAAAAAGAATCCCCCCCTCTATTTTTTTTTCCCCTATTTTTTTTTTTTTTTTTTTTTTGTTTTTTCCCCCTTTAAAAATTTTTAAAAGGATATGCATAACCCCACGATTTTTCCTAAACCCTTTTCGAAAACCTTTGGCGGGGGGTTTTTTGAAAGCTTTTCTTTTAAGGGTTTTTTCTTGCTTTTAAAACTTAAAATTTTTTTTTTTGTTTTTTTTTCAAAGGCCCTTGAATTGAATTTTTTTGTTGATCATCCCTATTTTTACGAAAAAATTTTTATTTATTAATTTTAAAAAATTCTTTTTTTATTATTTTAATTAAACCCTATAAAAACATACATATATTTCCCTCTTCCAAATTTTTTTTTTTATCATAATCATTTTTCCCCCTTTTTTTTAAATTTTTCCCCAGAAATTTTTTAAAACCCCCCCAATTTCTT
>NW_023651410.1:0-5642 GCF_015228065.2 Penaeus monodon
TTTTTTTTAATTTGGTTTTTTTTTGGGTGGAGAGACCAAATTTGACCGAAATATTTATTTCGGAGAGTGGGACCACAGTGGAATCTGGTGATTTCTTTATTTATTTTTTAGTTTGTTTTTTTTTGTATGTGGGATTTTTTTTGTTTTTTTTTTATTTGCGCTTACTGCTTTTTATTTTTTTTTTTTTTTTTTTTTTGTTGTTTTTTTAGTGTTATTGAAAAAGTTTTTTTTTTACTGTTTTTTAATGTGTTTTTTTTTTGTCATAACTTTTTTTTTAATAAATGTTTTTTTTTATTATTTTCGTTCGCCCACAATTTTCCCCCTCCGCATACCTATGTTAAAAAGGAAAAAAAGAGATTGAACATTTTTCAGTGGGACTGAAAAACCCGCTTCTTGGTAAATCGCTACTTCCCTTGCGAATTACGCCCAACACGCCCCTCTCCTCGGCTCATTCCACGCTTACCGACCTTTTATACTCCCCCGCAAACCCAACACGTAACCACAACACAACCCACACACATAACACTCGCATACACCCAATCTATCGCTCTTTTCCCCCCATCTCTCTTCTACACTATTTCCCCCTTTTCCTACAAACAAACATAAAAAAAAACGGTTTCCCATACGTAAAATTAAAAATGGGGGTGGTGGGCAGTTGACCGCTTACTTTTTTTTCACATTCTTGCGGGATATAACTGTATTCAATTCACGACAACAGCCGCCCGCTGTTCCTCCCCCCCCCCCCAACTCCCATTATCCCAGCCCTCACCCCCCTCCCCCGTTCCCACCCCTAACCCCAAACGATGCGGGCAACGTTTTTTCCGCGTTAAAATGCCGTGGAAATCGCTCGAAAACACGACAAAAGGAAGCTGACCCAACGACATTGCCATTGGGCGAAAAAACCCCGTCGCCCCGTTTTAGTATTTTCCTGTTTGACCGACTCTCGCTTTTTCATTTCCATGGACTGGTAACGATGTCCCTTACCGCGATTTTATCATGAACCCGCAACAAACGACGATTTTCCCTCCCTTCAGTGGACCTCCTATGCAAACGTTTTTTTTCTGCATCGACCGGCAAATTGGTAACGGCCTTTGGTTTTTTAGCTGATTTACGTTTTCGTGGTAAAAGGGCTGCGCCAAAACTGGTGGGCCCTTCACTTTATAATGTAAGTAAAGGGTAAAATTGGTTCAGGTAACACCTCATGGAAATTTGACCCCCAGTCCCCCCTCGAGCTTAGAGGAGGCGTAACCCTGTAAACTTTAATTTTCGAAATTTCAACTGATCTTCCCATTTCGCGAATTCCGACTTGCCCACTCCCCCCCTTTTCCCCGTCCCTGCGGCAAGCAAATCACAAAAACCCCCTCCCCCCAGTAAAATTTAATAAAGTCCCTTTCAGGATATTTCCTATCTCAGTCAATGGCCCTTTTTCAGGAATGGTTTTTTCACATTTTTTGAAAAACCTGTCTTTTAGTGATTAACCCGAACGTACTGCCGTCAAAAGGAACCCGCCCCCCCAATAGGAAAAAAACATGACCCTTAAATCACAACCCACTTTCCATTTCCCATCGAGCCTAAATACTAAGGCCCATTTTTACATTTCCCCTCATACAAGATCCCCGCATTCAAAAGCGGAAAGGCTCTTGAAAAGTTGAAGTTACAGGGAATGCCTGGGATAGAAGTTAATTTCGGCCCAAAAGTAAATTCTCCCTGGGCCCCCCGTCCCCATGATCCTCGGTCCCCCAAAAAAAGGACGGAAATCATTCAGAACCTGTGGGGGTGGATTTACCCGTCCGTTCCCTTAATGCAGTGGACTGTTTTCCCAGAACCATTTCCCCCTATTTTCCCCCAAACCTCCGTCTTGTTTTTTGTTTGCCAAAAACCATTGGGCCTTCCGGGAAAATCGAGTTTTTTTCCCCACCCTTTGACTTGGCTAAGGGTTTTTTCCCTTACAAAATGGGCCCCGTAGCCAAAAGAAAGTTCCAAACCAACCCATTACCGCTCTTTTTCCTCAACTCCACATGGGGAACACTTTTATTGAATTCCTGAGATCCAACCCTTTGGGTTTTTACGTAAATTCCGCTCCTCTCACTTTTTAGTTAGATTTGATGTCCCCTCTCGTACTTAGTTGGTAATGATTAAAAGGAACCAGGTGTTTATGGTCCTTACCTGGATGACATTTTTTTTGATTGCTCCCCCATCCGAATTCCTCCGAACATGAAAAGGAAAATTTAACGTCCCAGTTTTTTTCGAACGTCCCCCTTTTGCAGATGCAGGGCCCTCCCCACCAAAAAAACCCCGGTAAAATTCAATTTCCTTTTTCAGTCAAGTCCTCGATTTTTTCTTGGGCCCCATAACCTTTGTCCATTCCAAGGGTATTTTTCCGCCCTAATCAGTGCCCAAAGGTTTTCAAGGGCCGTGATAAAAGCCTTCCCCCCGAAACCCGCATTAACCCAAAAAAAAAAGAACCTAAAGTCATTTTTCTAGGCCCTTTTTCCGGTTTTTTTTTTTATAGGCCCGTTTTTCCATAAAAAGGGTTTTACGGTTTCTATTGGCGGAACCCCTCCACAAACGCTCCTCAAGAAAAAAACGTAAACCCTTCGAGTTGGAAATACTGAGAGACCCGAAGTTAATTTCTTTTTAAATCTACCCGAAGGCATTTACTAAATTTTTTAAGGCGCAACCTGTTTCTTTGCCCTTTTCCCCCCCCAATTTTTCCCAGTTGCCCTTTTTGTTACTCCCCAACGGACCCCCATCTAAACGTAGGGTTAGGCTGTAATTGAGCCACTAAGTCATGAAGTAAAGCATGGAACTCAAAAAATTCGTCTGTGGACCACCCTTTTTTTATACCTCACTTACTTGGTCCTTTACTCATATGTTAATTTATGTATACCTCATTTTAATTTAGTCTTTAGCTGGTAAGAATAATTAGTACTTAAAATAATTATTTAGAAAAGATGATATTTTTATTTTTTCTTAAAAGGTGATAACTTATTTTATTTTTACTATTTTTGTAATCAGGTGCTAATATACGTTTTTTATTAATTAACACTAAGAAAAAAAAAACAGTGTAAAATTATGCCGAGTCTACCCTACAAAGTTCAGTTTTTCTTTTTGTTTTCCCCCCACAAGGCATTTCTCTTTTAATTACAGGGTACGCAGTTTATATTTTCACTGTTGCTTATTATATTAAGGTTTATATAATGGATATTTTTAATGAAGAAAACCAATATGTATTCATTTTTTGTTTTCTGGAGGAAAATTTATTTAAGTTTTTTCCGGTAATTATGTATGTATGATTTAAAGAACGAAAACAATATGCTTGTTAATAATGTGATCTGAGTAGATGTTTAAAAAATGTTAAAGAATATACAATGCTAAAACCCTGATATTTAGAGTCATAACCAGAGAGAGAGAGAGAAGAGAGAAAGAAAACGAAAAACAAGTGCCTGGTAGATGCCTTCCGAAAAGAGGTTTAGTAAAAAATTCTTTAAAAATTACCAGAAAAGTAAGAAAAGGAACATTCAGCTGTGGCTTAAATATCAATAATAAAAATTAATAAAATTACTATAAAATAAATACGAATCTGATTACAGAAAACCATAAACAAAAGTTAATCATTTTTTAGAAACACATTGGGAAAAATCATGGTTTAATAATAAAATATTCTTCTTCACAGCTTAGTGGGGCCTGTCCACTGGCACTTGGATTACCATTTTCAGATTGTCCTCTCTGTTTTAATTATTGAGGATTTAAAACCCATTTCAAGGAGTAAGTTGTTTTTTATTGAAGTTTTTTTTTATAATAAGAATAATACTAATCCCATGCTAAAATGAGGGGTTTTTCATAAATATAATATAAATGTAAAATAAAAATAAAAACTACTCAGAATCGTAATATAATGGCATGAAATCTATGCAATTTGTTTGTTTTTTGTCAAAAGTAGTTATGTTCCTACAGAGAAATTAGTTTATATGAAAACCTTTTTTTTTTATTTTTGTTTTATTCATTCCTAAAATAGAACCATTTGTTTTCTCCTTTTTTTTTTTTTAGGAAATGGTTTTTTTTTTTTGTTTTTTTTTTGTTTTTGTGTTTTTGTTCGTTTGTCAACCGAGGAGATCCTTGGAGAGATCCACCAGAATTGTAAAGCAGGTGCCATCCTTAGGAATCCTCTGAAACTGATACAGGAAAAGAAAAAAGAAGGAAAATTGAGGAAAGTCTGTAACAGACAAAGGATTCAGGAAGGAAGGACAAAAAAAGAAGGAATACACACATTAGTGGAAGAAGTGGACCTCTGTGTCAATTAAGTTTTTTTTTAGTTTGTACAAGTTTTAATGATTTTTATAATTTCAATATATCAAGAAAATGTAAGATTATCAAATTGTTTGATATTTTCCCTTCTCTCAGTTACCTCTAAGATGAAACAAATTAAGATCATCAGTAACCCCTTTTTATGATTATAATATTTTTTATAGTGTGGGGTTTTTCATCAAGAGTTTTGATTTCAGGTAAATTGATACAGAGAGAGGCTCCACACTTGGACGTTAATTTTAATTTGTGGCCCCCTCTAGATAAAGGCCCGAGTGGATTTTTTTCCGCAGTAAGAAAGGGGAAAAATAGTGGCTTTTTGACCATAGGAGAGGAAAAAGGTGGGGGGGAACCCAATTACAAGGCGCCCACGTTTCACCAAAAAGATAGATGGTAAGGCTTTTCGTCCCATTGCCTTTGCAAAGCAGGTCCACTGAAAAACGTGCAGAAGGCGGTCCGTATTCATACTACGGAACCGCGGAAATTTTACTTGGGCCACTTCCCCTCATTTTTCGGGAGTTTGGTGCTCGAATAAAAATTTGACGTTGCATAACCGATCCCAAACCCCCCGCTCTCCACATCCCGCCCTTCCACAAAGAGAGAAATCCACATGGGAAAGACGGGGCACGTGGGGCATTAAGAGGTCTTAATAGAATACGATGTGACGATCGTTTTTTACCTGCCTGGGCCCGGCAAAAAAAAAACGTGTCGCGGATGCCCTTTTTTCCCCGCGGCACCCTTGCCAACTTACCACGGAATTTCAAAAGTCCAGTAAAAAGCCCCATCACTGTTTCCTCCCTAGCCCCCGCAAATTGTCCAAGAACCTAACCCTCGGCCCGCGCGCCGGTGTTAGCTAACACCAGCTAGCCTAACCCTCTTAAACCCCTCCCCTCCAGGGATGAGAATTCCGGCCGTGCGCAAACGCGAGGGAACCCCGTTGTAAAGGATATAATAGAAAAAGCTAGAAAAAAAGGTGAACCCTTAGGTTCCGGTTAGGGCCGCCCCTCCCGGTCAAAAAAAATTTTTTTTTTTTTAGGAAGACAGCGGGCGCCTCCTCTTCAGAAAAAAGCTAATCCAAGGAAAATTAGGACGGACCCGGGGTTTTACGAGGAGGTTTATAGTGATCCCAGAAATCACCTCGAAAACCCCAGAGTCCCTTCAGCTTCGTGCATGAGTCACCAAATGGAGGGTACTTTTCTCTTTCCCTCTCCTCATTCACTAAGGTTAAAGAGCATGGTTTTAAGTCATGCCCGGCTCTGTTCCAACATTTCAAAGGGGTCCACCAAAACCAGACCCCGCCCAGCTTTACGCTACGACTTTCCGGATTTTTTTTTTTT
>NW_023651411.1:2500-5642 GCF_015228065.2 Penaeus monodon
TTTTTAAAGGTGACCAGAAAATGATACACATTCGCCCCAAAGGCACCACATTCCTACACCCAAAATACTTCCACACGGTTTCCCTCCCATGCCATACACTACTACAAAAGAAACAAAACCCAAATCAGACACCAACACACACAAGGGCACCTCCCCCAAGACATGGGGGTTAAAGCAGACATCCGGTGGGAAAAGAGAAAAATCCCCTGGGGATTTGGCGTAGGTGTTTTTGGTTACGCCTTGTCCGATTCGCAGAAAGGGGCCAACGATCCCATTGTGTTTGTTCGGAACTACAGTTTTCTGAAATTGGTGGTGGATTAGTTTAACGGTTTGCACTTTTAAAAATTTTCTTCTCTCTTCTCTTCTCTTCTCCCTCTCTCTTCTCTCTTCTCCTCTCTCTCTCCCCTCTCTCTCCTCTCTCTCTTTTTCTCTCTCTTCTCATTCTCTCTTTCTCTTTCTCCTCTCTCTCCTCTCTCCTTCCCTCTCTCCTCCTCTCTCTCTCTTTCTCCTCTAAAAATTATTAATATATATATATATATATATATATATTATATTTTAATATATATTTGTTTATTATGGTATGCTTTCATTATGTATGTGTTTGTGTTCATTTTAAAAACCAAAAGACCCCCCCCCCCGGCCAACGCAATTTTATTGATTATCCTCCCCCCCTTAAGGGAATTTAAATCACATCTCGAAAAATTCCGCTCTAATGTACGAAATGCTGATTCTTTATGCAAATTCCTCTCATTCCCTTCCCGTGTCCAAACACAGGCCCGGTTTTTTACTGCTGCTTTGTTCACTTTTTTGTTTCGTCGCCAAAATTCTAGGTTTAAACTTTTTTAATTGGAATCAAAATTACCTCTACCTGTATTTAAAGGCCTAAAAAATTAAAAAATAATTAAAAAATACAAAAACACTGAATAACCAAATTGGGGGAATAATTAGATAAAAAACCACCATCCAAAGGTTTCCCACGTTACGCAGTTCAAAAGGTCCACTTACATTTCGAAACAGTCCCTCTCGCCCTTTTGATAAACATGCTTTGGGCATTGTCGTTTATATGTTTCTGCAAAAACTTGTATAAACGTACTAAAAATACCCCATAAAAAACATTATGTTTACTTTTTCAAATTTCAATCTGGTAAGACACCAATTTAAAAACTGCAATAAATAGAGATCTTCTTTTGTTTGACAAAAACTGGCAAAAATTTTTAACTTTAATTAAAAAGTATAAATAAAATGGAAGATTTCGTGTTTGTACACCATTATTCAGACGCCCAAAAACTAAAAAATTCTGTTACACCGTTGCCTTTTTCTGTGTTTTGTTTTAAAAAACCTCCTGATATCCACCCAAAAAAAAATTTTGAATTTAAAATAAATTAAGACCCCGGGTTTTCACAACGTCCAGTTTTTTATTTATTTCAGGGTCCTCGTACTAAATTGGAAAATTTACTGTTTTAAATGTTTTTCCCTTTTATTTTCCGGGTAGAAAGGGGGGCTCTCATGTAATTGAAAATTTTAGGTGTGTTGGCAAATAAAACATTCGCAAAACCCTTTTTCTACTTGGAAACGCAAAAGCAAAAGTCGGCTTTTCCTTTTCTGTTTTTTTTTTCATTTTTTCTTATTTTTTTTTTCATCACATGTTAAAAAAATTAGCGTTATTTTTTCATTGTTCTGTTTATGTTTAAACGTTTTTGTTTTTGTCCAAATTTCTCAAACATACTTCTTAGGACCCACAAAAAAACCGCACACCCACCACACACACACCACACGTGTATGTGTGTGTGGTGTGCATACAAAAACATAGGGGCATTCTTTCTGGTGGGTTTCATTCAACATAGTGATGCTCAAAACCCTTTTTTCATGGTAGAACTGAAAAAATTTTTGAAAAAAATTTTTTTGAGGGAGGCCTTCCGGGTTTAAAATTTATTTATCTCCAGGGTTTAATGTAACGATGTCAAGTTTAAATCATTAAACTTTTTATTTGTGATTAAAAAAAAGGGAAAAACAAAAGTTTGATATTCTCATTTTAAACCCTTTAATTATATCCCCCTTTTCCCCAATGCTCATATTTTTCAAGCTATCAAGGCTCCCGGAAAAAAAATTTTTGGGGGGTAATTTAAGATTTATTAATTGTATTAGTTTTGCTTGTGGCTGCTTGAAATTGAGATTTTTTTTTAAAAATGTCCCATTTTAAAACCCCCTTTTCTGGGCAACTTTTCTTTTATTTAGAACAGTTTTTTTTTTAATTTTTTACATGATACTAATTAAAGATTAATAATGTGGCGTGTGTAGTTGTGTGTTGTGTGTTTGTTGTGTTTTGTTTGTGGGGGGTGTGTGTGGGTTGTGTGTGTTGTTGTGGAGTTTGTAGTGTGAAAAACGACGTGAAAGGGACGAGGGGCCTGGAAGAAGCGGCTGTGGGTAACTGGGGAAATAGTGGGACTTAAAGAGGTCATACACAGTACAGCATATTCCTTCCAACGTAAAATACTCCCCTAAAGGTAAAAGGATTCAATGTGAATGTAAATTTTTTGCATTTTAAGTTGTTTTGAATTAAGTGGCTTGGGGTATTTGAAATACCCTAAGGATATAACACTTTTTTTTGTTTGTTGTGTATGTGTGGATTAAAGTATTAATGTTGATAAAAAATAAAGTTTTTGATATCCTTCCTAAACAAACTGTTGCAAGATACACCCGGTGGAATCCCATCCTCCACGTGCTTGAATTTCAACCCCCATCACTGAACTTTTTCAACGAAAGTGGCTCGGATGATGAAAAAATAAGAAAAATTAAAAAAAAATGAATGAACATAGTGCATGATCGTGAAAGGGGGCGGAAAGGATTTTGGAATATGCGATTTTTTTTGCTATTTTCTCTGAAAATTGTATTTATAAACTGCGCTCGAAAATAAAAGGTTAAAGGTTTTTTACTTTTCCCTGAATCCAATCTTCTCAACCCTACATTCTATTAAATCCTGTGTATACTGAAACATCAAATCCAAGGGTATCTGCAAAAAAAAGATTAAAATATCTTACAAATAAAATTATTATATTATTTAATATTATATTTTTTTATATTTATTTATTTTTTTATAAAATTTATATAAAAATTATGGTTTGTTTTATAAAATATAAAATTA